>NC_071272.1:6362500-6432500 GCF_023375685.1 Ictalurus furcatus
GTCTTTGGACAAGACAATGAACCCCAAGTTGCTCCCGATGGCAAGCTAGCGCCTTGCGTGACAGCTCTGCTACCATACCTGAGAACTATTTAGAGAGAAATATTTTCAGATTGAGATCCAAAAATGCATTTTGAGTGCATTCACTCAAAATGCACTCAATGGCATTTTGAGTGAAAAAGCGAGGAGGACCCTCTACATGTCACCAGAATAAATGTCTCTTGGTCTGGTTCACACGATGGACGGATTCCACTAACCGAGACGACCTCTGCGCCACAGGAAAAGAGACCTTCGATATACGTGACTACCATCAGCCATGCACAAACAGAGAGAGAGAAAGCGAGCGAGCAAGCGAGCACAAGATTTCTACTGAGGTACATTAGTATGACAAACTATTTTAGTGCACTAGCTCTATTACCATATATATTGTGCCTGTGGCATTTCTTTCCTGCCCCAATGTGCAAGGCTGCATGGGTAATGAAGGGATGACATTATCAAACCATGCACATTTCCCAAAACAATCAAGAGGAATGAATCCAGCGTAATTATCACTTATTATGTTCATAAAATCAATAGTAACATCTGTAGCACTTCCTGAGCACTCGTCTTCATGAACAGAAATATTTTTATTAAAAAGGAAACTGACGGTTTTTAAAATAACCAACTACAGACCTAACATCATGTCTGAAGATTATTGACACAGTGACGTCAGATGCATTTAAAACTTTCGTTTGTAATGCAGGTAGGGCAATGATGAAAATGGATGCAGAACTCATTCGTTCCTTTAGTTCAGACGAGAAATGTTTTTAACGTATTTAAGTTTGATGTACATGTAATGTGCTAGACACAAACGATCTCTGATACTTCCTTGCGATCGTTATTTTTCTTTATACAATCAAATTTGGCTCGTCAAACAATAAATGGGACCTAATTTCAGTGTAGGAAGTAAAGTCATAGGGAATTGAAGAAATGTCGGCTCTCACACACCATCTGATTTGTCCCGGGAATCGTTTGAGCCGATCGTTCGGACCTGATGCGAGTTAGCCCCGCCTGTCTGTGGAAAATTGAACATTTTTATTGTTCTGCCAACAGAAGAGTAAAAAGTACCAAAAATTCTTTACGCAGCTGAAAGCGCAATTACTCCTCTAAATAAAGTTCTTCAGTCTGGTTAAAGTCGAGAAGTATAAACTTTTATATCGACTTTAAAGTACGAACGTAAAAGTATGAGAAAGATTCGCAAAAGAAGAAAACGACGTCTGCCTCGGTTTCAAATCGCACCCTGATTTAAGTTACTCATCGGTAAGTTACTGTAAATTAGCGCTGCTTTCACCAAAGAACCCAGGAAACCGTTAGTTAGCCTCGTTGCTAACCTCTCACATGTTCGCTAGCATGACGATAACTCAATGCAAACTAGCTGAATGTTAATAGCTAGCCGTCGCAATACAAATAAAACGTGTAGCAGATGGATTACGGTGATTCCGTTATTCGTTGTTATTAGGTCTTGTTTTCACTGCTAGGAATTTAGATCGACTCCGTGAAACTGTCCGATGCTAAAAAAAAAAAAGTCGTGCTTTACAAATTATAGAGAAACGTAGTAATGTTTGAAAATGAAGTGAGTAGGAAATAGAGATCACTTTCAAACAAATAAGACAAGTTCATCACAGCAGTCATTAGCTTTCTAGAGTATGACGTATCACTCCTGTTTTATAAGGACACATCATTCGCATCATTTGTGTGGCAAAACATTTCTTGGTGCCTTGTTTACGTTTACACAAGTAGATTATGGGTATTTTATTGACATTGCAGGCTTTATACATAACTGACTGGGAAACTTTGAACGGAATATTTTTCCATTTGGTAATGTTTACGACAAATTTGCTTCTAAACATGATACAATAAAGCTTTTCCATTTTTTTCGCTGTGTTGGAAAAACTGTAACTAATTAGCGCATTAGCGCAACACCGACATCAGATGCTTGTTGAGTAAGCTGGCGAGATTGAGCTGAGTGAGTCAGCTAGCTGGTTGGATGACTTATGTGCATTATGTTAAGGAAAATAAACTCATCTGCGTTTTACGGTTTATTCTTACTCTTTCATATACCGCTAAATAAAACTGCGGAATCGCAAACAGCGTATCGAATTGTTTACTTCCCTAAAAGCCAAGTTTGGTATGGTTCGATACTGTTTACTTTATTTTCATAACAACTTCTATAAGCAAGCACAGAAACATCACAAAAATGCCCAACAGCAGCGAGCAGAGCAGCCAATGGACATGCTCATGTAAGTCCATGTCCTCAGTCCTGGAGCTTCTGGTGGCTTTAGTAAAAACATTGTCACGGTCAGTTTCTTAGATCAAGAACTTTTTTTTAAAGTGCAGAAATGTTACCAAGACATCTTTTTATGTGTCAGAGTCAAAGATGAGTAATACCTTCTGTTCTCTGCAGACACGTTTCCATGATAGAACCCCTTTCAAAAACCCAGGGACTCTCATACATTAGGAAACAGGGCTGATCTTAGTTCCTGTACTTTAGGTGGATTTCCATCAAAGCAACCAGGGTTGATTTTAGTTCCTGGTCCATGCTGTAGTTCCACAAACCTTCTTAGTTGGTATTTTTCTGCAAATCAGGTTCTACTGGGGGTGCACCAGTCCTTTCACTCGACATTTTTTAAAAACCTGTATATATCTAACAAGCAGGTAAGAAGGTGTGTTTAACAAGTGACTTCAGTAAAGATAAGGTACACCTGAGTATGAAACTATCATCAATACTACGGGTACTTTTGGTGGATCTCAGTGTGAGGAAGGAAGGGTTAGTCCATTAAGTCTTTTTCTTTAACACAGTACACCTTTCAGGAACCGACGTCTGATTTTAGTTCCTGGGCCATTATAGGTACTTTTCTGCAGTGTTGATTGAGATTATATTGAATTTCACCAATGAGACATACTGTACTTCCAGCAACCTTTTTGGATCCTGCTTCATTTTTGCACACCAGGGACTATTTGGATGAAGCTGAGATGGTGTACTGAATGTCACGAATTGGTGATAATCACTTTCAGAAACTGTTGTATCTGAAAACTGTTGTTGTATACTGGCCTCAAGATGGGAGAATTCACCTCAGATGGGACACCAGTCCATCGCAGGGAACCATACAGACATACATTCACACAATCATTATTCACACAGTGCATGTTTTTGGATAGCGGAAGGAAACTAGAGAATCCAGAGGAAACCCAAGCAGACATGGGGTACACATGCAAAACTCCACACAGAACTAGATCCCTTAAAAGTCAACCCAAGCTCTGGAATAAAAAAAAAAAAACGTAGACCCTGGAGCTGAGAGGTGGTGACGCTACCCACAGCACCACTCTGTCACAATCACGATGTTCTTATGAGCCATTTTAAAGCAATTGGTAAGGCTTGTTTTATAAGCCACTAGAAGCACCGAGACACGTTATGGCCACACCTCTGCATTTACAAAAGTCAAAATCTTCGACGCATGAAACTCAGACGAAGTATGAGACACATCACAAGCGCTCACAATCACGCCATCAGTCAGAGTTGGAGACTTTCTCGTTCAGAACTTGATCAGTAACTGACATGCATACAGAGAATGACGAAGAGAGAGAATGCTTTGTGGTTGGTGGGTGAAAGAAAGAAGTGAGTGAATTGTTTTGTTTTGGCTGTGGATGCTGCAACTGTTGCATTTTACACCCGCTGTCTCCGTTTCACAATGCAGCATTCAATCTAATGAAAACACAAACAGGAGAAACGCTGACACCATCACCTCCGCAGGAAACAGACGAAGTGAGGATGAAGAGAGGCTAGTGTTGGTTATCAGCCAGTCCAGCTGCCCTTCGGCCCTGGCTCCAGTGCTACTGGGTGAAGGAGACAGAACAAAGCATCGCAGTCTGGCTCCAGGGCTGTGTAACACATGCATGCCCCACCAAGACCAAGCCAACCACAGCGTCACCAGTCCCACACATGCACTCGACTGCCATTGTGTCCTATTCAGCCACATCTGATACTATAGTCTGCCCTGTCAGAAAACAATGAGGCTCCAGCTGGTATGTCTGTGCACATGTATGAGTGTGTGAGAGTGAGACAAACTGACGCTACTTCTGACACATGGTTGGGCAAGCTGGACAAGACTATGAGTCATAGAATGTGGCTTTTATACAGAGGGAATGCACCGCATTAGCTAACAAAAAGCATGGATTAGCAAATGGCGTTGATGACGCCTAGACTGCAGGGCAAATGGGAAAGCCACTGAGTTTTGCATGTTCAATTGGTGTATTAAATAAAGGTCAAGGATTTAAGATTCAAATGCGTCTAACTGATGATCATTTTCACATAGATAATGTGAACTAAGGTGAAAAATGGGTGTCGACAGCAAGAGTACCACCGATACTAGGATACAGGCCTGTATTATTCACATGATTGCAATGCATTTATAACCCTTTTGCACACACTTAGGGTGTGTGTGTGGGTGGGTTGTAGGTCAGAAGTGAAAAGTGAAGGATGCCACTATGTTCTATGAACATGCAGTCAGGTAAGAGCTTGGGAACGCTGTGCAAATTTTGCTCCATTGAAAGAAATGAAATTGCGGAGAGTGCAGATAAGAGTCACAGAATAACATTTACCAATACTTGTAGTGTTTGAGGGAAAACGGGCCACCAACGTCCAGGACTTTTCAGCAATTTTTTGTGGTACATAAATGTCTTACGTCTTAAGTTTTCATTAAAAAAACACACCCTCATGCTTGTCCAAATAGAAGCCCATTTGGGGGTCAGTACAATTGGTGATTATTGAGAAGATTGAGCTCGTCTTGGCTGTTTAGAAGACCTGGGAATGTTCATACTACACAAGAGTTTTCTTTATCTTGGATAGTGGAGTAAGTCATTTCCATAGATGTGGCGCAATGTGGTGTACATAGAGCAGGGTTTTGAGGTCTGTGGTGGACTGTTTTTGATTTTGTAGGCAACTGTCAGAGTTTAAACCTGATGCTAGCAGCTACAGGAAACCTTTGGAGGGAAGACAGCAATAAAGTGATGTTGGCGAACTTGGAAAGATGGCATTACATGTGTGCTGGCCTGGGGGAAACTCGTTGGATGTCACTATGGCTGAATTCTGGCAAACAGTCCAACAGAAAAGCTTTCTGCATATAACAGACTTTGATATCTCAACGTTAATAAATATAAATATATTTCACCAAAATATCATGGAAATATTATTATTTAATCTTACCTTGGCCATTTTCCTGCAGAGACCATACTGGGTAAGGTGCCAGTGGCTCACGTGGCAGAAACAACGGCCAGTCTGCCTAAAGACGCCTAAAACCTCGCAAGCTAAGTTTGATATCCTCACAGCGTGAATCTCGTTATTTGATCAAGTTGCTGGATAGCTACATGCCACATCAAAATGGACAAAAACCTAATCAATTCAGTTTTTAATCAGATTCCAGGTGTGAAAATATCTGCGATGCTCCTGAGCTGTAGTCAGAATGAAATCGTTAAATGTGATTTATTTATTTATTTATTTATACCTCTTTTTTCCTTTCCAGACTACTGTAGTTTTCACAACTATATATAGTAATAAGGGTTTTCCACAAATATCACATATTCCTATAGAGAAGCCAGCATAGTTTTGGTTAACAAACCTCCCAGAACTCTAAGTAGAAGGCCAACATACTTTCCCTTGACAAAGCATGTTTACGCAAGTAGTTATTTTAAAATGACCCGTTATGTAGTGATCTTCTGAATGTGCTCATTCATGTAATATAGGTAGAAAAGCAGAAAGCAGAATCTCAGACATCAGCTACGAACTTCTCTGAGAAAAACAACCATACCCCAAGACTTGGCATAGTAGCCAATCGCCTTGTGGTAGGTAGTCAAAGCCAAGAAGTTACTGGTTCAGGTTTCTCACAGAATTGCTTTTGGGGTGGTTGGGTAATGTGGGCTCCAGGGAAATATTTAGGGCTCTATCAGAAAGCCAAGTTTGGGGAAGCTTGGTTTCATCACGTCTTGACTGATGACACACTGTAATAGTTTGTTCCACATCCCGCAATATATTTTAAATCTGTGTGGCAGCAGTTAATGAACAATATGGTCAAACTGTGCACCGTTTGGAGGGCTATGCAAAGATACATTTCCTTCCTGATAGCCAGGAATAATGCAATGCATGACAGTTTTTCTGCATCTTCTGCTACATTAGAGCTGCCATAGATATACAAAAGTAAATGCGTTCATTGCAGTGCCATCATAACCATAACAGGGCTGTCCTGGCAGATTTAGATTTCATATATAGACTGGTATCATGTGGGTTTTCTCTCTATACAATAGTTAGTTTTGCATCATATATGTAACCTCTAATATTTAAAAACATTATCAAGGCCCATGGTTTCTGACATGTAATAACACCTCACACCATCACCACCACCCATTTAATGACATGAGATACAATGGCTCATAACCCCACCAGGATGGTCCATGAACCATCTTTAATATAATATCCTACCATAATCTTCCTCAAGATCTCCTAACCGACAATGGTCTCTAACACCCTTTATATGATAGCACACATGTGGGTTTCTCCAAGCAATAGTCCTACTCTTATAAACATATTCCATTTGCCCCATATGTTAGACCACCTGATGTTCTGGACCATCTTCATCTTTCATCAGTAAGCCACTGGCTGCGACTGGTTCAATGTTTTTATATGTGTGGACTATTGCAGGTGTGCAGGGGACTCTATTCAGCTTAAAACATGCTTACTGGCATTGGGAATTCATTCTTTTTATCCTTGCCCATTCATCCTCACTCACTCAGTCAACATCTTAGTTGTGTCAGGACTTCTGTAGGCAGCCCTAATCTGTCTTTACCCCATCTTCAGGTGAAATCAATTAGGTATCATGGCCTTTACCTGGTTTCTCCCGGTCTGTCTGGATCAGCAGATCAAATCCAAGTAACAACCCTAAAGAGATTTGTGTTTTCCCTTATAAGACACCAAAGTTAACCCATGAAAGACCTGATAGGTTGAATCGGTTGTTGTAAAACAGGCTGAATCATGCTGAGCTCCAAGTCAAATTGGTCCTCAAACATTCAAATGGTATCTTAAATGTTTAGTACACTCCAGTGACACTATGATATAACTGTGAAGGTTTGTTTGGGAACTGAGTTGCTGTTAACATTGTATATCAATAGAAATGCTCAAACGTTGAACATGTTGAACTGGCTCTCCAGGCAAGGATTAAGCATAGCCCTGGGCTTCAAAGCATCTTTAACGCAGAATCACTACTAACAGTAGTTTATACATTTGGGCATAGATCGAGGAATGTGAATGCACCAGCATCTTATAGGATCTATATTTTACGCTTCAGTAAGTGTAATGTATGTTTGTTTGTACGTGAAGTCAAGGGGTTGTAATGTACAGAAAACGGCCGTAAATCACTCTTCCAACTCTTTAGCCTATAACGTATCTTTAAGCCTTGCATATAGAAATGATTTCTGTTCTCACTGGTTAGACTTTCCAAATGTTAGATGAGAAATACATTTAACTGCGACATTTTTACGACCGGAATACTGGAAACATGGTATGTTTGTAGCTAGGGCAAGTATTTCGGCTGTCATTCGGTTTGTTTAAGCATGTTTTATTGGCTACCAGCTACTAAGGTTGACAAACAGGAACAACCTCATGCATTTTTCTGATTGTGTTTGAAAGGTACTTGCCGGCTAGAAACACTCTGAACATAACAATATAGAGGTGACAGGTGAGGAAGTACTGGAGAGTTACTGCAAGAGACAAAGAAGCATATATGTGGTTTTGTAAGGTAACGTCATATTGGAATAATTTTCAGTGGAACTGTCATAAAGGTATTTTATGGTGATGTTATTCATATGGTGAGATTGGTTGACGACAGATTGTGAACTAAACTATTAAATAACAAATTCATACCATCACTGCTCCTACTACTGTCTGGCATTCACCCAAATGCTAATCAATATAATTGTATAGATCTTACTATCCCCTTGAAATGAATTCCTGGGCACCACTGGTTTGTGTGATTCAAAAATCTGACTGAAATATGGCCCCAATGACAAATCTCACTAACTTCAAGCTGCTAAAATATACAAATACATAAGTACAAACGTAAATAGTTCTGATTTGATGGCTATAAATTTAGCATTTAGAGTCATGGGTTAATGGTTGGCTTGTTTGACATATTTGGACAAGCAAACATTTGATCCTATTTGAAACAGTGAATATTAATGCTAAAGTTGATACGCTATCAAATGACATAAAATCGACATTTTGTCAGTCACATGGTAAACGTAAGTACACCCCTACATTTATTACACCTTCAAATCCATAAAATTAGAATCAGGTGTTCACGATGATTAGGGTGTCAGTGATTAGAACCTGCTCAGGGAGTGCAGGTGAAACCTGACTTATTTATACCCCTCTCATATCTAGTGTCTGGTGTTCCCTTTGCTATTGAGGTGTGTGGTGTCATCATGCCAAGAGATGCTAAAGAGTTCTGTAAGGGTTTCAGAAAAAAAAGGTTGTGGATGCCTAGGAGTCTGGCGAGGGATTTAAAAAGATCTCCAAATTATTTGAAATACATCATTTCACTGTAAGGAAAATCATCTAGAGCAGACCATCTGATGCAAAAAGAAGTCTCCAAGGACCGCAAAATTTAAATCACAGGATGTGCTAGTAAGTCTTGCAACTGTTGGTGTCAAAATGCATGTGTCTACAATCAGAAAGAGATTGCACAAATTTGACCCGCATGGGAGGCGTGCCAGGAAAAAAGCTTTTGTAGGACTACAGTTTGCCAATGAGCATATAGGTAAAGACCAGGCCTTTTGGAAGAATGTGCCCTGGACAGACGAATCAAAGATAGAGTTGTTTGGACACAGTAACAGCAGACATGTTTGGAGCAGACCAAAGACAGCTTTTCAGGAAAAGCACCTCATACCAACTGTGAAGCATGGTGGTGGAAATGTTATGGTTTGGGGTTGCGTCGCTACATCAAGGACTGGACAGCTTGCATTCATTGATTCAACTATGAATTCTGCATCATATCAAAGAGTGCTTGAAGATAATGTGAGGCCATGTGTCTGAAAGTTGAAGTTGAACCGAAAGTTGATCCTTTCAACAGGATAAAGATCCTAAGCACACTAGCAAATCCACCAAGGAATGGCTCATAAAGAAGAAATGGAGGGTTATGGAATGGCCTTATCAAATCCCAGATTTGAATCTCATTGAAATGTTGTGGGGGGATTTGAAACGGGCGGTACATGCAAGAAAACCCTCAAACATCTTGCAGCTGAAAGAATATTGCATGGAAGAGTAGTCAAAAACTCCAGCAAGCCTGGTGGACAATTATGCAAAACGCCTACAAGAAGTTATTTCTGCTAAAGGGGGCAATACTAGCTTCTGAGGCCAAGGGTGTACTTACTTTTGCCACAGAAGAATATCACATCTATTGATATTACTGTTGAATAAATGATTGAAAAAGCTCATTTTCCTACATTTTCCAACTTCATTAATCGGCACCATTTCAAAGATGATCAAATGTTTGCTTGTCAAAAAAAAGCCAGCAATTTCCATGGGGTATACTTATTTTTTCAAATGACTGTACATTAGTAAAGCAGGAGCTGCCAACCCAGCACTAGTAGCCCATGTAAAATCTTCTGAATATTCATACTTAACAGTCTAAATACAGATAAAACATTACATTTGGCCTGCTTACACTTCAGAGGCTTGTCTTCAATTCTAATCAAGTTGTCCAGCAGTAACATTTTGGTACAGGCTGCCATATTCAAAATGCGGTCCCGGTGAAATGTGCTGAACAAACCATTATACTCAGACTGAAATTCCGCAGGGACATCGAAAAAAATAAAACAAATCCAACCACTGATTTCCAATGCCTGAGTCCTTTGGAAGGCTGTTCTAAGCGGATATATTGTCTTTCCCACAGTCAGGAATAGCGTGGTTTTAGCCGCTTGTTTTCCATATTTCATGCTCTAATATATCTGTGCTTCATTCATTTGTTCATTCATCTTCATTAACCACTTTATCCTGGTCATGATGGCGTTGGATCTGAAGCCTATTCCAGGACCACTGGGTGTGAAATGGGACTATTCTCTGGATGGGACACCATTGTATCTCAGCGCACCATATAGAAAATTCCCCACACCCATTCACACTTGCTAGGAACCAATCTGCCTACTAGCATGTTTTAGAAGGTGGGAGGAAACCAGAGAACCTGGGGAAAGACACATAAGGACATGGGAAGGACACGCAAAACTCCATATGGACAGCAAACATCTAAATCAGGGAGCCAGGAACTGTCAAGCTGCAATTCTGCGATATATTTGCATATGTAAATGTTTACGGTAGTGACATCACAACCACAAGGAAGTCCAAAAAGTTGGTCTTTGCAGCTTAGTTCTCAAATATAGACTGTAAGGACTTGAAAAAGATTCGAATTTGAAACGTTAACATCTACGTCTATGTACTTCACTTGGGTTAAAACGAAAAGCGAGAAAATTCCAGAAAGGGTTCTTCAATCAGTAATTACAGGATGACATAATGTCTCATTAAATCACATGGTCTCCTTCATTCCTCACCAGAAAACCATGTGTTTATGCAAAATGCCCTCGGTAAGCAAAAGCCTCAATGCGAGAGCGACTCGTTCGTGTTTAGGCTGAGGTTAAGCATTTCGAGTATCAGTGCTTTGACAGCGCGATGCCCTCCGAGCCTCATCAGTGGAACTGATTGTACCATTTCACAAGACAGACGGATGAATCGCGATAAAGATCTGTCGTCTCTTTGTTACAGGGTCGTGAATTTGGTGCTCGTAGAGCCAGGTATTGTGTAAAAAATGATTGCAGTGTGGAAAGACTTGGTGGTTAAAAGGCGAAGCGTGATTGCAGACAGATGCCGTCTGCAGAACTGCGGCCGAGCCAGACGTCTATGCGGAACTCGAGCGGCCACGAAGCGAGAGTAGTCGCTGACGGATCCTCTTTGACCGCACATAGACAGAAACTGACATGCACACTGCACACACATACACACACTGTCTGACACATGGGAAGACCACAGGAACTGAAACCAGTGGTTTCATAAGTCGTCAGTGTCAGATGTTACTGCAAGACTTTTGTGAAATGGAAGATTTTTAGAACTGGAAAGAGTGCCAGTTGATAGCCAGTAAAGACATGAAAGACGTGAAAGAGTGTGTGAAAGCAATGAAAGGTTCACACACACACATTTGTATAAATATGAACCTGGTGGAAAATGACTCGTATAATTGTACCTACAGTATTAAGCACTATTTTGTCAGATTTGTACTTTACTCGACTATTACTGAGACTGAATACGTGTGTACAAGAGGGAAAAAAGACTATATTTACTTCTTTCATTTTCATTTTGACCTTCGGAGTGCTCATTACAAATCTCAAAATTCATGAAATATTTTCCTTAACCCAGTTCCTTCACGAATCTGTTGAGTTCTTCTTATTTCATGTATTTTCTTTTAAAAGACATCAAAGACACTGGGTGCTAACTGATCTTTGAGCAAGAGTTCGCTGGATTTACCAACGATTCATACAGGACATGCCTCATTTGTCATCCCACGTACAAACTAAAGAAATAAATCCATGTTGAGTTAGCTTTATGTTTGCGATTTGATACCGTTTTGATTCTTAAGTCGAAATTTGAAAAAATCTCGGAATCTGCTATGATACTATACAATACGTTTAGTAGCCTCTGATCAATATGTGACCATCCTTGTTCAGAATCTGGGATAGGCCTCGTGTTAATTCGCAAATGATGATGATGATCTAAAGAACAATATAAGACAATGTGTCTGCCAAAACCGACCTTTATTTTTATGTATTTTTTTCTCTTAAAACAGAAAGCGCCTTTAGCCCTGCTAGCTCATTTATTTCAGCTGCCCTTGTAACTGTGGGCTTTTAGGTGGCACAGTAGATTTGGGCTGTACTTCTTTAATGTTAACCAGATCCCCTCAACACAATGCAACAACGTGACCCCTGTGTACTGCGAGGCTTTCAGCACCTCATTACCCTTGTGTAAAGTAATGAGGTTGTAGACCCCTGAGGGGTCAGGGCTGAAATTGTGTTCTTGTTGAGGTTATGAGAGCTGCTAGAGACTTACCACCACCACCACCGCCACCACCACCACCACCACCACCACCACGCTCAACATCAGAGAAACATGGTATAATTAAAGAACATGACTAGCCTTTTGGACAAGATTGGCCAGTGAACTATATTCAGTGGGACACAAGACACGTAAACTATTACAACAAAGTGTAATAATTAGATTCCTGGCACAAAAAGTGCACCTTTAGTAATCAGTTTCTCCCCAATGCAACCACTATTCCAAACAAGGGGCAGATTTATGAGTGGAAGGAAGGAAGGAAGAAAGATTGATGGAAAGAAAGAAGAAATGGAAGGAAGGAAGGAAGGAAGGAAGGAGAGACAGAACCTTGGAGATCGCTCTCTGATCTTCAAGATGCAGGGATCCTGTAAAGACCTGACTGATTTAAAATATTAGTTGTGAAGCAACAGCAGGAGAGGAAAAAAACACAGTCGGGAAAGTGGAGCGATTGAGAAATGAAAGAGCTGTTGATTGTGCCAAGGACAAAATTCTCTGTCAGATAAATGGCACAGTGAGTACTGGATGTCCTTCATGAGCAAATCACCAGCAGACTGGGAGGAAGAAAGAAAGACGCAGGTGAAACAAACTAAAGTGTCTAAGATGTAAAGTCCATCATATACATTGATTTGTTATCTGTTGCATTCGGGGTAAAAGGGCTTTCAGTGTAAATGTGCTACTGGTGAAATATTTTTGAAGGCTGTGAGTTTGAATGATGCAAAGACTGAACGTTACTGAGAAAACTGGTAAAGATACACCAATACTGTTCTGTGTTCAGAGTGAAAAACGTTGTTATACAGCAGGGCTGTGTCCCAATCCCACATAGTCATACAGCAGGGCTGTGTCCCAATCCCACACTGTTATACAGAAGGGCTGTGTCCCAATCTCACACTGTTATACAGCAGGGCTGTGTCCCAATCTCACACTGTTATACAGCAGGGCTGTGTCCTAATCTCACAGTTATACAGCAGGGCTGTGTCCTAATTACACATTATTATACAGCAGGGCTGTGTCCTAATCTCACACTGTTATACAGCAGGGCTGTGCCTTAATCTCATAATGTCAGGCAGCAGGGCTGTGTCCTAATCTCACACTATTATACAGCAGGGCTGTGTCCCAATCTCATACTGTTATGCTACAGGGATGCTTTTCTCATGTAACTTTCAGAGTTTATATTGCCTAGCAACAAGGTCATGGTACAGGGGCAAGTTTCTGTGGTGACAGTTGCTAGACGGCAGCCAAATCTTAGCAACAGAGATGTCAGGTGCTGCTTCAGCTGTGCATCTCATCACACCTTCGACTGCGTTGACTTTCACTGAGGAGGATTTTATGGAGTGTGTGTGTGTGTGAGTGTGTGACTACATGTTTAAATATAGAGAATAAAATCCATAACTGTAGTGTACTTAAAAAAAATAAATCAATACAGAAATCCTTCATTATCAATCTCCCGCTATATCAGCTGCTCTTACCTCATTTATGGGTTTTCTTTTCTGTTTATTACCAATATTCAAGTTTTTCCATTAAAAATAGGTAAAGATATCTTACCTATCCACCATGGTAAACGTGTTCACAACTAGCATTAGCATCTGCCTGCAGAAACTTTGCTAACTAGCTAGTTAAGAAAACCTTGTTCTATCTAAAATTCAATGACCTATTAATGGCTAGTTTATGGCTGTAAATGAGACATTTCGAAGCGGTTGTGTTTTGTATTGCACTGCTGATTCATGTTAACACTTGACTAGAGCCACAGACTCTGAACTGAAACTGATGAGTCAGCTGTTTTCTATTTGACGTGAGGAGAATAAACGCATCCTTCCGGTCCTTTTTTTGTTTAAACAAGCCGCGTTGTGAATTCGTGAATCAAACCAGAGAGAGTAAATAAAATGAAAAGTCTATGACTACGTTTACATGATGGACAGCAGTAATCTAATTATTGACCTTACTCTGAGTAAGATAATATTGTGATGAAGGTGTTTACATGAGTCGCTTTTAGAATATTCCTTTCATGTTCCCGTTTTACATGTTATAGAAGACAGATGGATTAACGGCACGTCATTACGTCCCCACGCCACGCCGTCCGACGTCCCTCCAGAATTTCACGTATCGACACACGGTTCATCTTCGTTATGGTACCGTATACAGTTTTGGGTGTTTCATTTTTAATTTTACAAAAGCGTCAAGTGCGGTTAATTATTTGTTAATTATATGTGCAAAGAGACGACTGCTTGAAGCTGTGGGCTGTGTCCCAAACCGTATACTTACCTACTATATAGTATATAGAAATACACGTATTTCACCTACTATACAGTATGTAAGTACACGGTTTGGGACGCAGCCGTGTTCTCTTGTTTGCCGTCAAACAGTTGAGCGCTGCCGTGTGTACGTGTCCTGTCTCAAAATGTGTGAAAACTCCCACATGACGTTAATAGTGTGATTAAGGTGTTTACATGTTTATAATACACCTCGATAATGCGCTGTTTATATGCTAGTTTCTTAATCAGAGTATCATCTTAATCAGGTTAATATCGGATTATTGTCGTCCGTGTAAACGTACTGAATGAGAGTCTTACTTAGATTAAGAAACTAGCATGTAAACAGTGATTATAGATTACCTTAATCCGATTAAAGTCATACTCGAAGTAAACACAAATCTAATTAAGATGTGTGGAGTATTCCTGTTTTAGTTGCATTATCGGAGTGTATTATAAACATGTACACACCTTAATCAGAATATTATCTTATTAAGGATACGGTCAATAATTAGATTACTGCTGTCCATGTAAACGTAGTATATGTGAAAAATTCCCCCATTCCTGATGCTAGTCTCTGGTCCGATTAGCCAAAATAGCTAAATAATTTATTAATCAGTGCATTTACATGGACAACAATAATCCACTATTAACCCGATTAAGACAATACTTTGATTAAGAAACTACCATGTAAACAGCAATTTTTAATTACCTTAATCCGATTAAAGTTATACTCGAAGTAAACACAAATGGAATTAAGACATGTGGAGTACTCCTGTTTTAGTCGCATTATCGACGTGTATTACAGAAATGTACACACCTTAATCGCATTATTAACGTCGTGTGAGAGTTTTCACCGCATTTTGCGACAGGACACGATCACACAAGGCAGCGCTTACCGTTTTACGGCAAACAAGAGAGCACGGCTGCGTCCCAAGCCGCGTACTTGCCTACTATAGGCCTGTAGTAGGAGAAATACATGTATCTCGGCTACTATATAGTAGGTAAGTATGTGGTTTCGGACGCAGCCCACGGCTTCAAGCAGTCCTCTATTAGCACGTACAGCATGACAAATAATTAACCGCACTGGAAGCGTTCGTAAAAATTAAAAATAAAAACACCCAAAACTGTATACGGTACCATAACGAAGACGAACTGTATGTTGATGCGTAAAATTTTGGAGGAACGTCGGACGGCGTGGCGCGGTGACGTAATAACGTGTGCCGTTAATCCATCTATCTTCTATAACATGTAAAACGGGTACATGAAAGGAATATTCTAAAAGCGACTCATGTAAACACCTTCATCACAATATTATCTTACTCACAGTAAGGTCGATAATTAGATTACTGCTGTCCATGTAAACATAGTTATAGTCAGAACTTAGCATCTCTCTCTAAACAGACATGGCAGATTGGTCATTTATTTGAAATTCGGCATCACCAAGCTGTCCGATTTAATTTGAATAATTAAATCCTGTCATTTTTATTCGTTTTTCTGTTTAAATCATGCTTTCCCACTGATAGCGCTTAGCTTATCTACGATATGCTAGAAGCTACTAGAAGTTGTCTTTCTTTTTCATTTCTTGAGGTAAACAGACTTCAAAAACTAAGCAAAGATTCAAGCAAATACAATCTTCCAGCATTTCATACAGACGGAAAGGTCAGGTGAAGGGTTTTTTTTTCTTCTACGCGCGCTCGCTCTCTCTCTCTCTCTCTCTCTCTCTCACACACACACACACACACACACACAGATATAACTTCATACAGAGCGAGTTAGTGAGAGATTGTTTTTCCTTTCAGCTCTGCGCTACACCCACACACCAAATAAAAAAATTGCGTTAATGAATTTCTCACTCGGAAAATAAACAGCGAAGCCGAGTCTCACACCTCTTTCTCTTTCACTCGCCCCGTCACTAAGGCAGACTATTCAAACACGTGAGCTACGAGCTGCCTTTCGCAGAGCCGAGCCACACGTAAAATAAATAAATAGTCTGGAGGAGAAATAAATAAATAAATAATAAAAAAAGGAAAGAAATGAAACGCCACACGGTTCAGATTATAGCGAGCGTGATTGTAAAACTAATTAGTTTATACAGTGCAAATACGACTCTGTGCACCTGCAGCACCGAGCGAGAGCTTTAATGAGCACTTCAAGCAACGCTGAGGTAAAAGATTAGCCATTAAAACAAGCAGAGTGTCTCTCTCTCTCTCTCTCTCTCTCTCTCACACACACACACACACGCGTACAGTATTATAATATTCAGATTAAACCAAGAGTGGGTTCTCTTCCCTCTTTGTACAGTTCCTCTGTGATAACACCAGTCTCTCGTTCCTCTTGTTTTTTGTGTACAGCTTGATAGGAGACCACACACACACACACACACACACACACACACACACACACACACACAGTATCACAATATTCAAGTTATTCTACACCTACAGTGAGTTCTCTTCCCTCTTTCTACAGTTCCTCTGTGATAAATCCGGTCTCTCGTTCCTCTTGTGTGGCTCATTAGAACACACACACACACACACACACACACACACACACACACACACACAGAGTTTCATATTCTTTCTGTTCATCTTTGTTCTCCCTACATTAGATGGAGTGAGGCTGACCATAGCACAAGGTCTGGTCTGAGGTTGGTTGACACGATCTCAGTTTGGAAGCAGAGCGTCTGGCCTTAAGTCTGCCACCATTTTCCAATCATGTGCCCCGCCTAACCACCCGCTGTCTGGTCTTGAATTGGCAGGTCCGGCTTGACCCTCACCTTCCCAGATAAATGATATTGCCAGTCGGTGGAATGTTGGGGGAGGAAGGGCGTTGGCGTCATCGCAAGACATCGCAGCACCTGGTTGTGCTGCCAGGTTTATCAGCCTTGAGTGAGGCTGGTCTCGCAGCACACCAGGATGAATAATAATAATAATAATAATAATAATAATAATAATAATAATGAGGAAGAACCGTGTACTGAGGAGCGAGACGGAGAAGAGAGGACACCTGAGGGATGGACATGACGGAGAACGTTAGAGGAATGGAGAAAGCCTAACAGGAAGGCGTTAAAGTGTGTGGTGAGCGCAGCAGCGTTACTTAACCAAAGCTTTCCATCATTAAACAGTTCATTCAGGAAGTGAATGGGTCATGACATCACTTCCTCACAGACAGGGGCAGGAAGTGCGGCAACAGCTCTCGAGTTCCTCTGGGGAGAGGGAGCAAAAACTGTGACTATGCAGTGCAGTGATGGAACGAACACACACACACACACACACACACACACACACACACGAAGTTCCCCAAACTAGTCACATTCACTGGAGTGTGACTGTCACACAGTCGGGAAAAGCTGCACCTGCTGTTCAGCCAGCCAGCCAGCCAGCCACCCACCCACCCACCCACACACCACACACACACCACACACAAACACCACAGGTAGCTGGCCTCTGCTTTCCTGTCACCTATACAGCTGTGTCAGAGCTGCAGGGGATTTCAAGTGCCCAGCTGCTGTGTGTGTGTGAGTGTGTGTGTGTGTGTGTGAGTGTGTGTGTGTGTGTGTGAGTGAGAGAGAGAGAGAGATGGGAGAGTGGCAGCTGGAGTGTTTCTCTCCCACTGGTCTGTGTGGCTCCTGGCTGGGGGCAGCTGTAGCTTTTGTTATTGGCAGATAATGGAGAGAGTCTGTGGCTGTCTATGGGGGTGTCAAAACTTTTTCATGTTTTTCTCTCCCCAAACCAAATAATTACTGTGTAAACATAAAACGTCTTCTACAATGATTTGTTACATTTTCAAAGTCTTTCATTTACCCAATAATAAACCAAAAAAAAAAAAGCTGAAGCAGAGTATTTTCCAGCACCTCATGCGAATCCTTCGTGTGAAGCCCACTTCGACGCTCTTCGCTACTTCGAGTGCACTTCTGTCCAGACAGACAGACAGACAGATCCTAGACGTGTTAGTTAATTAAACTGTAGCACTGATGATGATGATGATGACACTAAAGAGAGACAGAGAGAGAAAAAAGTAACACAGAAGAGACACGTTTTCACTTCTCATCCCAGTTTATTTTCAACAGCAGAAACAAAAACAGAGCCCCTCCCCCCTCAAAAAAATTAAATTAAATAAATCACAGAAGCAACGTCTCATTTTAATGTCAATGATATGCAAACATGTCTAATCTGCATTCAGCAGTCTCGGTGACCGGTGAGGTCAAAGGGTACAGGAGTCCTTCTGCGTGTTTGTGTGTGTGTGTGTGTGTGTGTGTGTGTGTAACTGCTGAAAAACCAAACTAAAATGCACAGTTCTCTTTACTGGGAGATCACTGAGAAGCAAATGTGGACGTAAATTAAATAAAAGCCTAAAATTATACAAATACAAAATAAAATAATCATGTTTGATTTGAAGACGAGCATGTGGTGGGTTTTTTTTTTCCTTCTACATTTTTATTTATTTATTTTTACACAGACGTGCTCGTCTTCAAGTCTTCAATTCTTGATGCAAGACAGAAATTATACAAACACAAACCTGCCAGCGGAGATTCACAAACAGGAAACCTTGGAGGCTGTGTGTGTGTGAGCGCATGTTTATATTTATATATATATATATATATATATATATATATATATATATATATATATATATATATATATATATATATACATACAGTATGTGTATGAGTGTACAAGTGAATGTGTTTCCCCCAAATTAACAATAAAACAAGCAGCTGAAGGCTACGAGCTTCTCACCCCGTCTCTGAAATGCTTCCCAACCTTCCCCTCGTTGTGGTAATATTCATATACGTCGTATATACGACTACATGCAGGCCGTTAACAAATGGACAACTGGCTCGTGTTAATCCGATAGCCTAGTACACACGTTTGCGAAGCCCAGAGTAATGGACGATTATTATTAGATACACTGTATATCGTTTAAAACATCTCATTTGTCTGCAAAGAAACCCAATCGACTTCAAATCTTTCTCTTTTTTTTTTTAAAATACACGTTTGAGTAAAAGGTCCACTGCAAAATGCCAAAACACGATGTTTTTTTTTTTTGTTTTTTTTTTTAAAGCCATGCTTCTATCTATTTTTTTTCTCTTCAATCTTCTATTAGGAAGTTGCACTGCAGGGCAAGAAGGGGTGGGGGGGTTGGGGGAATCAAAAGTCCAATCCAAATCACAAAATCTTTTTGAAAGTGGTAATTTGGTGAAAAAAATTCCAACACACACAATTGTGCACTTACACCAAACTAGCGTTGTCGGTCCGTATGGGATTTTGCGTCGTTTTTTTGGGGGGGGGGGGGGGGATCATCGCGGCCAAAAACTCACAATTTTGCTGCAGGTTGTTTAAAAAATTCGTGATGCAACTTTTGCTTTTTTTCAGAAAACTACTCAAATCCGCGAAATCGCGGTCGCACGAAATTGTCTTTTGCAGTGATGTTTGCCGATAAACGAGACCTTTTAGCTGTACTCATGTTCGATGCACGTGACTCGAAGCCGGCTCCGGCTGTCATGATGACGTGTCGTGACGCGTCGTGTCTCGGCCCAAATCTGCGTAAATATCCTCAGAATATCGGAGTTTTTGTGTTAATTTCTGCGATCGCAAAATCGCAGATTCCTGCCGGTATTCTTTAGTGTTGATGAATTCTCGATTCTGATCTGGAAGGTTTCGAATAGGTTGTACGGTTTATATTAACGCGCACAGGAACTTATACGAAGGATGCGCGACATAAACGTGTGTAATCGTTGAAATGGTGAAGTTTTCTGTAAACAGATGTTTATTTATTTTATTGGAAGGTGTCCCTAGTGCTCCAGTGTCAGCGCTTTGTAACAACAATAGGTAACGCTTTACTTGAAGTTTTCAGGACAGACGAGGCTATGGTTTCTCCGTCACAAAACAAGCTGGTGCTGTATAGCTGCTATAAGATAAGCGAGAAAAGGAGCTTGTTTCGTTAAAGTTCCACAAACACTAAACAGATAAAAATATGATGTTTCGGTCTTTAAAAAAAAAAAGATTCGTAGCTAAATTGCTGTGGTGTAAGTGGAATAAAACATTTCCACAATATAACAGTAGGCCACGTTGTTTTATTGATGAACGTTTGGTGTGCGTTAATTCGTGCAGGTTAAATATTTTCACCAAATTATTTACCTTAACTGCTGTACTCGCCAACATTAAGAAGACTATACTTAGTTTTATCCTAAACAGACAGAATTTAGGAGGTGTGTGTCTTGTTAAAAGTCTGGAAAATACCACACATCTTGCAAGGTCATTCATTTTTCCCAAAACATTAAACTCAAATCGTAAACCTCCTACTAGCTGGAGGAGTTTTGCACAGCTACCCAACTCGATCAATTCTCCTTCGTCGTTTTTTTTCTTCTTTCTTTCGCCTTAAAACAGTGCAAAATATTTCCAACCTGTGCAATAGGTCTAGTCCTAAAACATCCTCGTCATGTCACACATACTGTATATACTGCTTTTGAACATACATTAATAATAAAAAAAATTAATAACATATAATACATTACAATAACGTTACAATAAGTATTATACACAGGGATTATCAACGCCGAGCGGTGGACGAGCACTGCGGCGGGAAATAAAAACCTGCAGAGGAAATAAAAAGGATACAACAAAGAGGCCGGGTGCAGCACGCCTGATGCTTTTATCTGAAACCTCCTCAACACACACACACTCCCATTGGGCTGGACAAGAGGACGAGGGCTGTGTGTCTGGCCTTATAGTCTCCAGCGGCCATCTGCCATCCAGAGTCAGGCTGTGGCTTGTGTGTGTGTGCATTTGTTTTAGGGAGACAAAAGCAGGCTAAGCCCTCTGCAGTCTGTCTGCTTGACCTCGACTAGACAGCGCTGATAGGCGACAGCGTGCTCCAGGGACATGATTCGCCAAACAATGACACACACACACACACACACACAAACAGGTCTGGAGAGGGGGATGGAGAGAGGGATGAGGACAGAGAGGAAGGCTGGATGGTTGGCACACGAGCACAAAAGAAAGCGAAGACTGCAAAGATACCCCCGTGTGTTAGCGTTAAAGTGTCTCTTTATAGCTCTCTCACTGGCTCTTTGGCTCTTACACACACCTACATGTGTTTAATGTACGTGTGTGTGTGTGTGTGAGCACGCGCTTATTTCTTGATGAATCCTGACTTAACGCTGCTCATGTTTATGCATGTAGCATGTTTACTAATGTAACAGCAGTCTGGCTTATCATGTCTGAAAGCGGAACATTACCATGCGGCTGTGTAACAACGAGCGCATACATATTCACTCAAATCTGCATAGCGTTAACCTTTCACCTTCGACCCCCAGGACAGCAGCTAGATACATCTGCACTAACACTATTCAGCCACCTGGTTACGCATCCATCCATCCATCCAATAATCCCCTTCTAACCATTCCGCCAACTACACATCCATCCATTCTTTTAACCATCCTTCCATCCATATATCCATCCTTACACACCATTCATTCAGGCAGTCATCCATTCAGGTACCCACTCGTCTGTCTGTCCATCCATTCAGGTACCCACTCGTCTGTCTGTCCATCCATCCATTCAGGTACCCACTCGTCTGTCTGTCCATCCATTCAGGTACCCACTCGTCTGTCTGTCCATCCATTCAGGTACACACTCGTCCGTCTGTCCATCCATCCATTCAGGTACCCACTCGTCTGTCCGTCCATCCATTCAGGTACCCACTCGTCTGTCTGTCCATCCATCCATTCAGATACCCACTCGTCCGTCTGTCCATCCATTCAGGTACACACTCGTCCGTCTGTCCATCCATTCAAGTACACACTCGTCCGTCTGTCCATCCATTCAGGTACCCACTCGTCAGTCTGTCCATCCATTCAGGTACACACTCGTCTGTCTGTCCATCCATTCAGGTACCCACTCGTTAGTCTGTCCATCCATTCAGGTACCCACTCGTCAGTCTGTCCATCCATTCAGGTACCCACTCGTCAGTCTGTCCATCCATTCAGGTACCCACTCGTCCGTCTGTCCATCCATTCCGGTACCCACTCGTCCATCTGTCCATCCATTCAGATACCCACTCGTCTGTCTGTCCATCCATTCAGGTACCCACTCCCTCATACACACACATCATTAATGCATCATTATACGATGTATCCTCTATCCATCCAGTTACACATCCATTCATCCATCTATCCATCCAGTTACACATCCATTCATTCATCCATTCACTCATGCATTCAGTTACCCATCCATCCATCTCTTGGAGCAGACCTTTCCTTCTTACACATAAAAAAGTGTTAGTTTTATCCACAGTCCAGAATGATGAAGGCCTGCAGTGGGCTCCACCAATGTGTGTGTGTGTGTGTGTGTGTGTGTGTGTGTCATGCGGTCAGTTTCTCTTGTAGCACTGAGAGATGAGGGTCTCCCTTAGGCTCCACTTGTGTGTGTGTGTGTGTGGGGGGGTCATGCGGTGAGTTTCTGGATGGTTCTATTGTAGTACTGCGTGGTGAGTGCCTCCAGGGGGCTCCACTGGTGAGCATGCAGCTCGATGACCTCCATGAGCAGCGAGCGCGTGAGCGGAGACTCGGATGGACTCAGCATCTTATCCCTCACTGCGGCTAACAGCTCCATCATCATCTCCGGCAACTGCTCCTCCAACAGCCGCCCGGCGCTCTGCAGCTGATACACACACACACAGAGACAGAAGGAAGAGAGTCATTAGGCCTAACCATGAGGAGACAGAAAGTACAGCAGAAGAGTAGGAAAGTAACAGAGGGTAGAAAAGGAGAGAGAGAGAGAGAGAGAGAGAGAGAGAGAGAGAGAGAGAGAGAAAACAAAAATATGACATCAGAGGAAAGAGAAAGGGAAAAAATAGAAATTAAGAAAAAAGAAAGAAAAGATGAAAGAAAGAACAAAAGAGACAAAAAAATCATGTGATAAAGAAAGAGTGAAAGGAGGGAGAGAAAAACTTTCTCTCCGAAAAAAAGAGAGATGGGGAGTAAGTGTGCAAGAGACAGAGAGATAAAAAGAAAAAAAGGGAATGGGGCTCAGGATGAATAGAGAGGGAAAGGGTGGGGTGAAAGGTCAGAGGTCACGCCTGCATGATGGATAAGAGCAAGCTCTGGGGCTGACTGAGGGCTAGACTGGAGGAGGGAGGGAGGAGGGGGAGAGAGGGAGGGAGAGAGAGAGAGAGAGAGAAAGAGATGCTAGATGAACGAGGGTCAGATGTCAGCACCACAGGAGGAAAAGAAAGCGAGCGTCAGTAACAGACGCCTGTCTAAGAGAAAGACAGAGAGCAGCAGATGTTGGACTACAAGTGAGAGATGGAGAGCGAGCGAGAACGAGAGAGCAAGAGAGCGAGAGAGAGAGAGAGAGAGCGAGAGAGAAAGCTCTAGCCTCCAGTTAGCCAGACTGTCTGTCTCCTTCTGATCCAGTTTACTGGCTTTCTTTCTCCTGTGAGAAGGAGGGATGTGAAGACGCTCCTCTGTCTGGAGCCACACACACACACACACACACACACACACACACACACGCATACGCTAATGGCTCATCCTTATTGTCTCCTTTTGGGTGTGTATCAGAGTGTGTGCATCAGTGAGTGTGTCTGTGTGTGTGTGTGTGTGTGTGTGTGTGTGTGTGTGAGTGAAAGTGCAGATCTACAGTTATATAATGGCTAATTTGGAGATGAACCTTTGATCAAGTGCATGTGGAGAGATTCCTCACCGAGCATGACGTACAGCATCTTGAACATCCTCTCATGAGGAAGAGAACACTTCAGGGTGTGCTTTTACAGGAAAATAATCAGCGACGGGGTGCTGCGATGCTTCCCTACGCGACGCAATTCACGACGTTGCTTATTGTCCAACAATAATTTGCCGATAAGAACGTCCATGAAAGCTATATCCTAACAACGATGAAGAGGCATTCCCTCCTTTCCTGTTTATCCGCATAGGAATAAAACAAATACGCAGGACTGTTTATTTCGGATTTGTGGAAGGAGTCTCCAGTGTCAGTGTCTTGTAACAGCTAGAGGTGAAGCTGCAACTTTTTTTCCCATCACAGGAAAATCTTTACTACAGAAGATTTGACACTTTTCTCGGAACGAACTCGTTCTGTGGACGCTCCGCATCATTTATCGTAACTATTAACGGATGAGGTGGAAGGTTTTAGACTGGCGAAGTCAATCACCAGACCTTAACCCAGTTGAGCAGCATTTCACCTCGTGAAGAGGGACTGAAGGGAGAAACCGCCAGAAATAACAACAACTGAAAGAGGCTGCGGTAAAATCCTGGAAAAGCTACACAACACAAACAAACAAAACAACAATTTGGTGATGTCACTGAGTCGCATCCGGACCATCACCCTCACTCGTTTTCTCTCTCTCATTCTTCCTCCCACTTTCTTTTCTCATATTCTTTCCCACTCTCTCTCCCTCTTTCCCATTCTCTCTCTCCCTCTCTCTCCCTTTCTCTCTCTCCCTCTCTTTCCTATTCTCACTCTCTCCCCCTCTTTCCCATTCTCTCTCTCTCCCTTTCTCTCTCCCTCTTTCCCATTCTCTCTCTCCCTCTCTCTCCCATTCTCTCTCCCTTTCTCTCCCATTCTCTCTCTCCCTCTCTTTCCTATTCTCGCTCTCTCCCCCTCTCTTTCCCATTATCTCTCTTTCCCTCTCTTTTCCATTCTCTCTCTCCCCCTCTGTTTCCCATTCTCTCTCTCTTTCCCATTCTCTCTCTCTCTCTCTTTCACTGAGTCGCAGGCTTGACGCAGTTATTCCAAGCAAGAGATATGCAACCAAATATTAAGTGTCCTTTACATCAAGACTGTTCCTATACTTTTGCTCGCCTAACAATTGTGCGGTCTGATACAACAGGTTTTATGTTGTTTAACACGTCTAGGCGTAAATACCAGGAAATAAAAGCTGAAATCCTAATCTCTCGTCTCGTATCCACCTTTTGATCTCAAACCCAAATGTCTTTGGCGTACAGCGCAAACACATGTACTGGCCTTGCTGTTCCAATAGTTTCGGAGGTGACCATATATTTGATCAGATACAGTAAATACAAATACGTTACGCTTTCAATCTAGCTAGTTAACAGCTAAAACAATCAAATCACCCAAGCATTCGGAACGTGTCTCAGACTGTGAGGTAAAAATCAAAGCAATTACAGGAAATAAAACCCCCGTCAAATTTAGGCAAGACCTTCCTGTTGTTTGGTCTTTTTCTTTCTACAAACACACACTGCACGTCGTAGGCTTGTGATAGTTCTCGCGTATTTATGAACAGACGGCTAAATCGGATGCTGCGCCACAGAGTCCGGTTCTCTAAATGAGGAGTTTGTGCCAGACGTCACCTCATGCGAGTTAATTACTGCTATTCCGCCCGGTTATAACGCAGCTAAGTGCGATCTGCACAGGGACGCTCCTCTCGCTCGCACGCCTGATTACGGAGTCCGGAGACCTGCGTTTTCTTGGTCCTCGCACAGACCTAATTATACCGTGAGAGGTAATTAAGTGTAATTCTGGAGTCTGCTGGAGATCACGGTAAGCTCAGCGCACCAACCTGCACGATCTGGACTCAAATCCGTGTGGAAATGTCGAATGAGAAAGAGGGAGAGAGAGAATGGGAAAGAGAGAGAGAGAGAGAGGGAGAGAGAGAATGGGAAAGGGAGAGAGAGATAGAGAGAGAGAATGGGAAAGAGAGGGAGAGAGAGAGAATGGGAGAGAGAGAATGGGAGAGAGAGGGAGAGAGAGAATGGGAAAGGGAGAGAGAGATAGAGAGAGAGAATGGGAAAGAGAGGGAGAGAGAGAGAATGGGAGAGAGAGAATGGGAGAGAGAGGGAGAGAGGGAAAGGGAGAGAGAGATAGAGAGAGAGAATGGGAAAGAGAGGGAGAGAGAGAGAATGGGAGAGAGAGGGAGAGAAAGGGAGAGAGAGGGAGAGAGAGAATGGGAAAGAGAGAGAGAGAGAGAATGGGAGAGAGAGGGAGAGAGAGAATGGGAAAGAGGGAGTGAGAGAGAGAATGGGAGAGAGAGGGAGAGAGAGAATGGGAAAGAGAGAGAGAGAGAGAGAATGGGAGAGAGAGGGAGAGAGAGAATGGGAAAGGGAGGGAGAGAGAATGAGAAAGAGAGAGAATGGGAAAGGGAGGGAGAGAGAATGGGAGAGAATGGGAAAGAGAGAGGTTCCCATTCTCTCTCCCCTTCTCTTTCCCATTCTCTCTCTCGTTCCCACCCTCTCCCCTTCTCTTTCCCATTCTCTCTCTCGTTCCCATCCTCTCCCCCTCTCTTTGCCATTCACTCTCTCTCGCTCTCATTCTCTCTCTCTCTCTCTCTCCCATTCACTCTCTCTCTCTCCCATTCTCTCCCCCATTCTCTCTCTCTCTTTCCCATTCTCACGCTCTCTCTCTCTCCCATTCTCTCTCTTTCCCATTCTCACACTCTCTCTCTCTCTCCCATTCACTCTCTCTCTTTCCCATTCACTCTGTCTCTCTCCCACTCTCTCCCTCTCTCTCCCATTCTCTCTCTTTCCCATTCTCTCTCTCTCTTTCCCATTCCCACACTCTCTCTTTCCCATTCTCTCTCTCTCTCTTTCCCATTCTTACGCTCTCTCTTTCCCATTCTTACGCTCTCTCTTTCCCATTCACTCACTCTCTCTCTTTCCCATTCACTCTCTCTCTCTCTTTCCCATTCACTCTCTCTCTCTCCCATCCTCTCTCTCTCTCTCTCTCCCATTCTCACGCTCTCTCTCTTTCCCATCCTCTCCCCCCCTCCCTCTCCGACTCTACACATCCCTCATCTAACTCTTCTCATTGTGCATCTCACTTCTTTATTCCATCTACTCTGTTACTGATGAATCTATTGTTGCATGTCCACAGTTCCTCTGTTCTGCTTTCTGAATGTGTGTATGTTTCTCACTAGACCCCTCTTCCCACAGGAAATAGCACTGATCTTGCTGCTGCAGCCTCAGACGTGTCTTCCTCTTGCACAGAAAAACTATTTTTATTATTATTATAATTTTTTTTTTAAATCATTGAACTCACTCACCTCCATCGAGCAGCAGAGCACGGCGTCTTCCTTCACCTCCGCCGACTCCAGCAACTGAACACACAACACAACAGGAAGAGAAGGGTTTAGCAAAGTAATAAACATGAGTCAAGAAATACTTCAGAGAGCGAGAGAGAGAGAGAGAGAGAAAGGCCTCAGACAACCTTTTCTCTAACATGTAGTAAAGTCAGCTTTAAGTACACACGTACACACACCCACTGTATAATATGATGCAGACAGCAAACAAAATTTCCAAAATTATGTTCTGTTTATTTTTTCATTATAATTTATTTCAAACTTACACACACACACACACACACATATACATATATATATATATATACACACACACACATATATATATATGTGTGAGTGTGTGTAAAATAATTCCAAACGGCAAATAATATCATATGTTTTCAGAATTCTCAAAATAAAAAGTAAATTCCCAAAAATGATATTCCAATTATTTTAATTTATTCAAATAAATGGATTTATTATTTTAAATTCACCTTTGGGTTATTTTGTATTTTAAAATCTTCTGTACATTTTGTGCATGTATTAATAATCCTAAACAACTAATAATATTATGTTGTGATTCCTAAACTAGTACATTTCCACCCACTCGTCACAAGTTCATTTCCAAAACCATACATGCTGCTTCTCTTAAAATGACACTTTTGTTTTTTTTTACTTTTAATCTTTAACTTGGCTGTTATTTCGAATTCTTAATATATGCACTAAATATGAAGAGCAAATAACACAATTTAAATATTAAGATGAATAAATGAATAAATATTTAAATAAACGATATTGTTTAAAATGAAAACTGAAACCGATTTACAGTTCAGCAATGCAGTAAAAAGAACAAAATAGTAAGAAAAATACACAAAATATAACAGAATAAATACATTTGTATATCAACGCAACATATTAATTAAATAATTAATAATGTAAATAAATAAATGCATAAATTGTTTGTTCATTTATTATAGTCTTTACTTATTACTTATACTTATTATTATTTATTTATTTTTAAAGCAGTTTAGCAAATCATTCATTTAAACCTGAAACCCGATGACATTGTTCTCAGCTAAATGAATTTCTGACGCTTTCTGGCAAGAGGAGCCGTCAGAGGAGTTCCTTATTTATTCCTTTAAATAAAAATAAACCTGAAAGTTAAAGAAAAATGCTCGAGATACTAGCGATGTGGAAAAAAAAATGGTTAACAAACAACACCACCACAAAAACAATAACGCCTGGACAGAAAGACGAGGAGGAAACAGTGTGTGAGGATTTCAGAGAAACTGGGTGTGTAGGAAAGAGAAGAGAAGCTGAGGCTGTGCTCATACACTTCTGCTTTTTTTATGTAGGAGTTAATGCACACTGACATTATTTCAAGGTTATTTTGCCCAGAATGAATATTTCATAATCCGGGCTGTATAAGAATTACTGAATACGCTTTACCGTGTGTGTGTGTCAGAGACAAAGAGAGAGACAGAGAGAGAGAGAGAGACAGAGAGAGAGAGAGAGAGTACATGTACACACAGTGACTAAAATCTCATGATAAACATCACGCCATTAAAAAGCTAAACTGGTAAGACAACAGGACGTGGAAGCAGACAGACTGCATGAGCATCAAACGTAAACTCCCTGCTGACACAGAAACACAAGTAGTCAGAAAATCTGCCCCCCCCACCCCCCCCACCTCCCCACCTAAATCCTACCACCTACACACACACACACACACACACACACACACACACACACACACACACACACACACACACACAGACACACACAGCTACCCATGCAGATAGACCGAACATAGACACATCTGTATATTATTTATAGTGTTACTGCGTCCTGCTGCGACATCACGTATGTTCAATTCCAGAAATATTGGCACGCATCAAAAGAAGAAACAATTGTACTCAAACAAATAGTCCTAAATCTTCTACAAAGTCTACAATCTAATTATTACAGATACCTTTCCTCAAACAAAAACCCTTCGCATATATTTTCAACAATAAACAACAACAACAACAACAACAACAATAATATCCTGGCCGTTTCCCCATTTCCATACAGTATAAATATGAAGCATGGGGAAAACTAAAGTTGTTAGAGCTTTTGCTAAAACCGACTTCATCATTAATTCCACCAAACACCAGGATAATTTAGCTCAGATCTGGTATACCTCTGCCAGGAGGTTACGACAAAAATGAATTAACACCAACACCTGCAAAAAGCAAAAAAAAAAAACCTGGTTTAAAAAAACCCCCAAAAAACCCCTCACTATTTTTAGCCAATTTCAGTCAGTTTAAAAACGTTCCCGAAAGACATATCACAATACCACAGAAAATGTGTATCATGACAAAATTTAATCATACTATCAATACTATATTGTCATATTGCCCACCACTATATGAACATCAACAAAAAGCCTCAAAGGACACAAACTCAATTCAATTCAGATTTATTTCTATAGCGCTTTTAACAATGGATATTGTCCCAAAGCAGCTTTACAGAAATATATACAGTCAGGATATAGATTTTAAATGTATGAATTTCTCCCTAATGAGCGCGCCAGAGACGACGGTGGTGAGGAAAAACTCCCAGAGACGATATGAGGAAGAAACCTTGAGAGGAACCAGACTCAAAAGGGAATCCATCCTCATCTGGGTGACACCGGATAGTGCGATTATAAATAAATCCCTTCAATAAACTGTGTTCTACGTGGTCAAACAGTGCAATTGTGTAACCAGGAAGTGTATTACAGTTGAACTTCTCCACTGTTCACTGATGGAGACTTGAGTGCAGAATTATTCGTGGCAGTTGCAGTCCTAAAGCTATCACAGCCGCCAATATTTAGAAAAATCGATATTTTGCAACGGCCATCTCTGTCTTTGGATTTGAACCCTATTTAAAGCCTGTGGTCTGAATCAAAGAGAACCGTTCATATGCGCAAACCTAAAAAAAAATGTATATGTAAATATAGCTTGAAAAGTGCATGAAGAAAAAAAAAAGCCAAGATCCTCTACAAGTGTCTCTCGCTTTGTTAGACATCACCGGAAGCGCCGCGTGATTTATTTATTTATTTTTCCCTACTTGGTGAGATGCTTCACCAAATAGTAACTGAAGGCGTGCCAAAAGTTTTCAAAAAAATTATTACTTTCGCACAATTTTATAAAGGAGTGCCAATATTTATGCGGTTCTCTACAATCCAATGGTATTTAACACACAGGAAAGCTCCCAGCCAAGAAAGTGAACACAGCCGTAGTGCTGTCATTTTATCCAAGAGGCTTTGGGGGTGGCAATAATTTTTTTTTGGAATACTTATGAAAAGAAAACCTATGCTTGGGAGTAAAAAAAAAACAAACAAAAAACAACACTTTCAGAACTATATGGTCACAAATACGTTTTACGTTTGCGTAAATATCGCTTATTACATGAAGTCATGTTGGCCTGTTTTCAGAAAGGGCGCCAATATTTACGGAGCAGATCTCGAGCCTGTGATATTTAATAGATGGAAAACGATCCTCTGGAACAAAACAGCAAAAGCTCGATGTGTGGTGAATTAAATTCCATGATTCATTTTTCTTGCAGAGTGAGAGAGCGAGGTGAGTAATGGTTTCTCACTGTGTGTGTGTGTGTGTGTGTGTGTGTGTGTGTGTGTGTGTGTGTGTAGTTGAACGAAGATGACTTTTTGGACGAATTTGGGTGTCGTAGTGTGCGAACATGTCATTTGGCTGCCCACCATCGTATTATTAGCGCTTTTGCCTCAGGGTAGAGGGGGTGGTTGTGTGTGTGTGTGTGTGTGTGTGTGTGTGTGTGTAAAACAGTGAGATGACTTACAGAGCGCTGGGCAGGAAAAACACTCGAGTACTGATACAGGCAGCTCTTTGTGAGAGCGGGGGCCTGCTGCGTCCTGGCGCTCGCCGATGATCAAAGCCGTGATGCAGAGGCCTGGACAGCGTCTCGCAAAAACGTCTGACGGGAGCGAGGAGTCGTTAAAAAAAACTCCACGCGAACCCGAGCACGCACTTTATTTCACACCTCGATCTGATTTAGCACGAGACTCGGAAACTCGAGCACCTGCGTCTGTTCGCGTTTACCGCGGTATCGTTTCAAACCGTTTGCGCACTCCGGCTTCTCTACAGCGGTGGGTGGGGGGGCGGGGTCAAGTGCTAAGCCTGTACCCAAACTGAACCACTCACTCGGCCTGACGCTAAGTATCGACGATCGCAGATATTAGGAGAGGAAAAAAACAGGAGGGAGTATTTCCGTATACGGTGAAGGTGCCAGAGATAAGACCTTAATAATCCCAGTCAGTACGACCGCTACGACTCAGTAACATGCAAACGGAAAGTTGATGGAACCCCGCGAACCGCAGGACGACAGCGGTTCCTGCTGCTTTCAACCGTGAAAGCAGCAGGAACCACAGTTACGAACACAGCGAACAATAAAATGCAAGGAAACGCACCGCGATCATCTCCACTGCTTACTAAGTAATGCCGAGATGCACGTCTAAAAGCGTTTAGACAAATCAAACTCTGGTCAGATGAAACAAAGACACATGCACTACCGGTCAAAAGCTTACACAGAAATGCTCAGCAGAAATGTTCCGAAGAAATGAAACTGGAGATTGTTTGTTTGAGCTGAAATAAAAAAAAGGAAAAAAAAAAAAAAGTTTACACACACTCATGCTTTATTATTATTTTTATTATTATTTTTAGAATAATTTTAGAATAATAATAAAGTCATCAGAACTCTGGAGTAACACAAATGGAACTATGAATTGTGTTGTGATAAAAAATCCAAAATAAATCAGAATAATTTAATATTTTAGCATCTTCAAAGTAGACGCCCTCTTGGCCGAGAATTTCCAGAAATGTATTCTTGGCGTTTTCTCACCCGATTTCTCGAGGAATGCTTTTAAGACAGTATTAAAGGAGTTCCCACCTACGCCGGACACTTATCAGCTGCTTTTCGGAATATTTCACTCCAGGTTTAAAAAAAATATTTTTAGCCGTGTGTTCATTTATGCAAACGATATGGTTTCAAGCCGATCAAGTCAAGGCTTACATTAGTTACTTTATAAGCTTAAATGTACACTCAGGAGCACGAGTAGGCTACGAACGTTTTTTTTTATTTTATTACTATTATTATTATTTAACTTTACAGGATTATCCTGAACACCAAATTCCTTGTTTAAACGCTCGTACGAACGATTTTACACACAAATCCGGCTCCATAAACTGAGGCCCACTATGTGTGTAAATTTGAAGTGGATCTATGCAGTGGAAGTATATTAACCAACAAACATCCCCCCCCCCCAGTTTCCCCTCCCCCCTCCTCCACTGGCTGCATATGTGCTCAGAATATAAAGAACACGTAACATATAGAACATGAAGACGAAGGGCTGTGTGGTCCCTGCTCCTAATCTTGCATGAAATTCATGTGTGTGTGTGTATACGTACGTGTGTGTATACGTGTGTGTGTGTGTGCGTGTGTGTTGAACTTCAGAGCCGAGATCTGCAGGTCTGGTGGTCTGTGTACTGACTGAAGTGGTCCCTCGACTCCGGTCTCCAGGGAGACAGCTGCTTTATGTCCGCCTCGAGACATCCCATAATGACGTCCCTGGAGTGCGGGGCCACGAAAGCTACTGGCTCGGGTTACTCCGACACACATGGCTTTACGTGTCACACTCCGCGAAACAAAGACCAGTACTCCTGGAACGTGGAAAGCAGGCAGACTTCCTCCTCATTACACGCTGAATCCGATGTTCCTGAGGGACACTAACATTAATATTTCCTTCGTTACTATGCCTACTGAAGTTCTGTCAAAGTCAAAGGAAAACACAGCAGGCTGACGCATGATAAATCCTGCATCTCGATGAGCTCCAATACAAAACTTTTTGTTTTGTTTTGTTTGTTGTTCAATACAAATTTTTCAGAAGAGGGTCTTCACTTTCCAGGTTATACACACACACACACACACCCACACAACAGCTTAGATTATGTAAAGAATCAAACACTGTAGTGCGTGCCGTTACAGGAAAATAATCAGCGACAGGCTGGTGTGATGAAGTGGAGTTACTCTCACCACCCTGCAGTTCATTCTTTTCTACTAGCAGCACGTCCTGAAGTGATTTATTCCTCTTACACAACAGCAATTTGCCAATACTAACTGTTTTAAAAACAAAATTATTTATAAAATAAAACACACTTTTTTTTATCTGTTTTTAGTTGCACCCAAAGTTGCGGAATGTCCACAAAACAAGTTGGCACTTACATTACAGCAGCTGTAAACAGTCATTCCCTCACCAGCCTCTCTTTCCCTCATTCTCTCGAAGGTAAGAAGACAAAAACGACAGCTTGATATGAAAACACCAAGGTTTCTGCTTTGGGGTTAGAACTTATTCCTGTCATTTGAGGGATCTGGAGTGAAAATACACTATACAGCCAAAAGTATGTGCACCCCGACCTGCACACCCATATATGGTTCTTGCCCAAACTGTTATCACAAAGTTGGAAGCACACAATGTCTTAGTTCCAGTGAAGGGAAATTGTATTGCTATAGCGTACAAAGAAGCCCAAAACCCTGAACTGGCTAGGGGCCGAAAGTGTGTGAAATAGCTGAACTGGCTAGGGGTAGAAAGTGTATGAAATACCTGGACATGGCAGAAAAGGAAGCTATCAACGGCTGCAAGCAGATTTCTGAGAAGGCAGGGTGTGAAAAACCCTCGAGTGACTGCAAAAGACCTGCAGCAAGACTTGGTGGCATCAGGCACTGAGGTTTCAGTGAGCATAGTATGGGGCATACTAAACCCAGAATGTTTCCATGACAGAACTCCAAGACGTACACCATTACTGACCCAAAAGCACAATCAAAGTCACTCAAAATCATACAAATAAGGCACAGAAGTTTTGGGATTCTGTTCTGTGGAGCAATGAAACAAAACTGGAACTTTTCAGCACGATGGATTAGCGGTATGTCTGGAGGAAGAAGAATGAAGAAAGATCACTCTGTCCACAGTCAAGCATGGTGGTGGCTTGGTGATGCTCTGGGGCTGCTTTGCATCCTCTGGCACTGGAAACCTGCAGCGTGTGGAAGGAAAGATGCATTCAGGGAAGTATCAGGAAATCCTAGGACAAAACCTCATGCCGTCTGTGAGGAAGCTGAAGCCTGGGTGTCACTGGAAATTCCAACAGGACAATGATCCCAAGCATACCTCAAATTCCACCAAGGCTTGGTTGCAGAAGAATCCTGGAAGATTCTACAGGGCCATCACAGTCACCTGACTTGAACCCTCTAGAAAATCTCTGGTGGGATTTGAAGAAGGCGGTTGCAGCATGCAAACCCAGGAACATTACTGAACTGGAGGAATTGCTCATGAGGAATGGGCTAAGATTCTTCAAAATCCTTGCCAGAAGCTCTGCATCTCGTTTGCAGCAGATCATAACAGCAAAAAGGAGCTCTATTAAGTCCTAAAGACGCTTGCCATGAAGGGGTTGAATAATTTTGAGACTGGAGAAGTCATTATAAATTGCATTTGTTTGATTTGTTCATCGCAAACCCCTGAAAGCCTGTACATTTTGGCAATAAACCTGATTTGCAATGGGGGGCTGAATCATTCTGATTGCAACTTTAAACTGTCAAAAAGTGATTTTACTGACTGCCACGTTCCTGGAGGCGGTGTTTCCACACCCACGCTTCTCTGGACTCACCTGTCATGTAGCTACACATCAGGAGCACACACACACCTGTAATTAACAAACCTGTCCTCTTGCTTGCCAAGCACACACACACACACACAAACACACGCTGCACACACTTTACACCTGGCTGCCAGACAAGATGCCATGTAAACACTGTGTAATCTCTCTCTCACTCTCAAACACACACACACATACGGTTTGTTAGAACAGCCATTGAGAGTTCAAAGACAAACGCTAATCTCAGTTTGAAAGAAGTGCTTTCATAGTGTACACACACACACACACACACACACACACACACACACACACAGTCTGCATCCTTAGCCCCAGAGGAGAGGAAGTATAATTACTGGAATTCATTTCCATAAGATTATAACCAAAGGCTAGAAGGTGTTGATTAATTTTCTATTGCAGCAGCTCTGACGGTGGTTCCGGCTATAAGGCAAATCATAGGATTATACCGATGCACTGGTTGTAATACTCTATCGTTTCTATAGTAACAGCACATTCACAGGGAGCTCCACATGAATGGATTAAAAAAAAAAGTTTCTGTGAGGAGACGTTTATTTATTGCCGAGTCTGGAAGGAGTCTCCAGTGTCAGCGCTCCGCAGCAGTCGGTAAGTTTTCTGGACAGACGTTCTGGTTTGTCCACGACACATAAAGAAACATAAAGAAAATGGGGGGGGGGGGCTATTACATGCTTAGTGGATGTTCCACACTATTACATGTAACAATAAATGGATAAAAATACAATGTCTTATTTAAAATCAATTAAAAATAAGTCATCATCGGATCACGTCTGTTAATCTGGAATATGATGTCTGGTTGGAGGGAGGCGTGGTCGCTTAGTGGTTAGCATGTTTGCCTCACGCCTCCGGGGTTGGAGGTTCAAATCCCGCCTCCAGTGTGTGGTCAGAGTTTGCATGGTGGTTCAGGGGTTTCCTCAGTGTACTCCAGTTTCCTCCCCCAGTCCAAAGACATGTGCTGCAGGCTGACTGGCTTCTCCAAATTGTCCGTAGCGTGCGAGTGTATGTGTGTGAGATTGTGCTCTGCCATGGGTTGTGCCCTGGGATAGTATCCAGGCTCCCCAAGACCCTGTGTAGGATGTGCAGTGCGGTGCAGTGCGGTACGATGTCTGTCTGTCTGCCTGCCTGCCTGCCTGCCTGTCTGTCTGGGAGCCATTTGAATTTCTACCCCACTGTCACATACAAACACTTGCACACATATACAGGGGAAGAGAAAAAGAAGAGAAAGATTTGGAGTACAAGAGTCTGCTGAAAAAAAAGGGGAGTAAACAGAAAAGCGTAGTATTTGGGTATTCCCATAGCGATGGATCACAAATCATAAATACTTAATTTCTGCAATTTTCTCCACGACTTAGACGTATTCCAGCAAATAGGGCCGAGCAATATGACTGTATAATATGGATATCGTGATACTTTATTTCACAATATACGTTACTGAGATATTGCCGGTATCATGATACATTTTCAAAACGTTCGTTTATTAATTAAAATAACCGTTACAAAATTAGATTGTAAGCGGCTGATATGATGTTATTAAAAATCAACCCCCCACCAGCCCTTCCTTTTCTGTGTTTATTTCTGTACTGTTTTTCACATTTATTTATTGAAACGCAACACTACTCTTTCGCTGGCAGGCTCTTAGCAAACCTATATACAGTATGATTGTCATATCGCCCACCTCTACTGGCAAGTTCTTAAGGAAAATGCTTGTGTATAAATGACATCCGTGCAGTGCATCATCGCCTATCAGTGTCAGAATAAGGGGAAAATAAGGTTTGCTCTTTTCAATCGCAACAGCAGATTTGTGCCAAAAAACATAGGTTGTTGTTCTGTTTTGGGAAAGCAAGCTTGTAGCAGTGCTGGGATTGAAGATATGGAACCAAAAAACCCTGAAATGAATTAAAGAAGAAAAGAAAAAAAAAAAAAAAAAAAAGATACCACTGTCCTTGAAGTTAATTAAACGTGTCGCTTGCTTCACCCACTTCACATACCCTTGTATTCGAGAGAAAATGAAAAAGGGAAATCTTCTTTATGCTTCTTTTATTATATTATTAGTAATATAATATTACTTTTGTGATGCATTTATTTATTTATATATTTTTAGTATTTATAGATTAAAGCCACACAGTTTAGCTGAATAATGCTCTAGTTTTTCCATAAAACACTATGAAAAAAAAACTAAAAATTTAAGCTAAATCCTATTTAGCAGAAAAATAAAACTTCCAGGTTCGGAGTTCTCTACACCTTACACACGCACACCCAGTATGTCCTGTCTGAGGCGTAACGAGTGGTAGTGATAATGCGATAGTAAGCGCACCTCTCGTAAGCAGGTGTAGATGGGGCACACGAGCACTCTGAACGGCTCTCCTGTGCTGCTCCTCATGGTGCTGAACACCTCACACAGGAAGGTGATGAAGCCCAGCCAGCTCTCCACATCTGTCTGCTGCAGCTCCTCACGCCGTGTAAAGTCTCTCTGCAGAGACAGAGAGAGAGACAGAGACAGAGAACAGTAAGTAAGAAGAGTATGATGACTGCATGTAAAGATTTACAGGATGCTTGATCTCAGTGCCTCTATATTAGCTTGACACTACATAGAACCACAATTCCCTGCCCAATGCCACTGTGACCAGTCAATCCACAGATCCCGCCCACTGTTCCACTGTACCCGATCAAATCTAGGGATGTCACGATACCAAAAATCTAGTAGTCGGTACCGATACCACCAAAAGTACACGATATGCGAGACCAAAGTCGATACCACGGTGTGGTATAAAAATAAAAAATAAAATAAAAAACTCTCCTGGAGGACATCCTCCTCTGGCTGATACTGGCAAAGAGAGAGAGAGGGGGAGAGAATGAGAGAGAGAGAGGGAGAGGGTATTTTAGTTATCAAACACTGTCTGGACAATGAGTCTCCGGAGGTGCACTCCTAAATGCGCGTGCGCACACACACGCGCACACACACACACCCACACACACCCACACACACACCCCTTATACTCTGAATGCAAGCTTTAGTTTAAATTCACTGATATGGTGGCAGGCCAAAACGATTTATTAAAAGCATGAACATGTGAATAATTACTGGTGACATTAGGCTACATTTTGCTGACAGGACACGGGCTGAATGGTGCTGCATGGTGGCCCATTCGGAGGTAGTTTATAACATCGCAATGCGTTCACGTCGTTAACAAATAACAGGCTATCGCAAACATCACATGTAGCATAACGTTAGCTGGTTTCACGGCCACAATGCCAGCTGCCTCAAACAAATATAATATAGGACCATCTTTCAGGTGCTTTGCCAAATTCAAGGTGTCTCCTCGCTTTGTTTGAAATGAACGATAGCATCGGTTGCACACCGGAAACCGATACTAGCTTTCCTCCCAACGAGTCGGGGCGGAGCTAAAGATGTTAAGCTAAGCTAAACTTCTGTACTTTTTCCCGTGTGCTTGTAGGCGTTCCTCTTCCTCTTCACCACCTGTGGACCGACCAAACACTTGCGCGTATTTGCTGCCCCCATCAGGTTCGGAAGAATCGCAACCCTGGTACTTTCGTTAAAACGGTACTAAAGCTACTGCAGAAAAACAAGTGCCGTCACGTTTTAAGAATGTTGGTACCGACTTGGTACCAAAGTATCGGTTCTCGTGACATCCTTAATCAAATCACAGCTCTGGGACCAAATGCCACCACAACCAATCAAATCAAACCAACTGTAACAATCAAACCATAGTTCCCACACCACATACTGCCACTGTAACCAATCAAACCATAGTTCCCCATACACACTCCCACTGTAACCAATCAAACCATAGTTCCCCACACACACTGCCACTGTGATGAATCAAACCATAGTTCCCCATACACACTGCCACTGTAACCAATCAAACCAAAGTTCCCACACCACATACTGCCACTGCAACCAATCAAACCATAGTTCCCCACACACACTGCCACTGTAACCAATCAAACCATAGTTCCAACACACTGCCACTGTAACCAATCAAACCATAGTTCCCACACACACTGCCACTGTAACCAATCAAACCATAGTTCCAACACACTGCCACTGTAACCAATCAAACCATAGTTCCCACACCACACTGCCACTGTAACCAATCAAACCATAGCTCCCCACACACACTGCCACTGTAACCAATCAAACCATAGTTCCAACACACTGCCACTGTAACCAATCAAACCATAGTTCCCACACCACACATTGCCACTGTAACCATTCAAACCATAGTTCCCACACACACTGCCACTGTAACCAATCAAACCATAGTTCCCACACACACTGCCACTGAAACCAATCAAACCATAGTTCCAACACACTGCCACTGTAACCAATCAAACCATAGTTCCCACACCACACTGCCACTGTAACCAATCAAACCATAGTTCCCCACACACACTGCCACTGTAACCAATCAAACCATAGTTCCAACACACTGCCACTGTAACCAATCAAACCATAGTTCCCACACCACACATTGCCACTGTAACCATTCAAACCATAGTTCCCACACACACTGCCACTGTAACCAATCAAACCATAGTTCCCACACCACACACTGCCACTGTAACAATCAAACCAAACCATAGTTCCCCCCACACACTGCCACTGTAACCAATCAAACCATAGTTCCCACACACTGCCACTGTAACCAATCAAACCATAGTTCCCACACCACACACTGCCACTGTATCCAATCAAACCAAACCATAGTTCCCACACCACATACTGCCACTGTAACCAATCAAACCATAGTTCCCACACCACATACTGCCACTGTATCCAATCAAACCATAGTTCCCACAACATACACTGCCACTGTAACAATCAAACCAAACCATAGTTCCCACACACACTGCCACTGTAACCAATCAAACCAAACCATAGTTCCCACACACACTGCCACTGTAACAATCAAACCATAGTTCCCACACCACACACTGCCACTGTAAGCAATCAAACCATAGTTCCTACACCACACACTGCCACTGTAACAATCAAACCAAACCATAGTTCCCACACCACACACTGCCACTGTAACAATCAAACCAAACCATAGTTCCCACACTACACACTGCCACTGTAACAATCAAACCAAACCATAGTTCCCACACACATTGCCACTGTACCCACTAATACCACTCTTCCTGCCCCATCACTGTAACTAGCCAAATCACAACTGTCACCCCGAATCGAATCACAGCTCCCACCCCAATGCCATTGTGACCCCCCACTACTCTGCTGTATTGAATTGAACCAGTGTCCAATCAAACCATAGTTTCTGCCCCAATCCCTCTAACAAATCATAGCACAGTTCTCATCCCAAAGCCACTGTAACCTGTATAACTGTCACTACAACCAATCAAACACTTATTATTCAGAAAGAATACTTTTTAACTCGTCTGTCTGACAGCCTGCAAACCAGCTCAAAAACTTCCTTGCCCATTTTCTCATAAAGATCAGTACAGGTCGTTCTCAGAAGCTCTTCTAATAGGGAGTGTGTCATGCTTAAAGACACCAACGGCAATGTCTCTGCTGCTTTCTGAGTGTGTCAGAGGCTCGAATGAAGGCAATCAGGATGGAGTGTGTGTGTGTATCTGTACAGACTGATTGAAGCAGTTATCTGAATTATGGGCTTATATGTGTAAGAATGAATGGAAGTGTGTGGGAGTGTGAGAGACCAAAAGGGTGTGGATGAGAGAGAGAGAGAGAATGTGTGTGTATGTGTGTGTGTGTGTGAATGTGTGTGTGTGTGTGTGTGTGTGTGATTCCTACTGAGAGCAGAAAGTGGGATCTGGCTAGAGCGAAGATGGAGGTTCTGGTGTGACACTACAGTGAGAAACAGGGCTCACACACACTTCCCAAAAACACCAGACTTTTAGCACCTAAACTCCACACTACAGAATTGGCACACTGACCCACCACGGAGACATGAGAGCGTGAGCGAGAGACAGAGAAGTGAGAGCGAGAGCAGGGACAAGCATTTATTTTTATTCCATTAGGGGGAAAAAAATGCAGACCATTTGAAGCCCAGATGAATTTTTCTGAACTTTCCAGAGCTGCATTATTGCACAAAATGGCAGAATGACAAAAAACAAGACATTTACGCCCCAAGTGTTTGACCCCAAGCACCGTGACCGAATATTATCTTTTGCAGCAAAAATAGCCACACTTTTTCTGAAACACTGCACTATACATTTGTGAAATTTCCCCTTAAATTCTGTACTTTTCCAGACTTCCCAGAACCGGCACAAGAACCCTGTACATCTAGATTTCTCCAGTTTGACACCTCTGGCTTGTTCATAAGTATCTAAATCTACATCCGGATTTCTGTAAATGCCGCTTTATTACGATGTGGATTGTTAAGGTGTATGTGTGAAGGTGCTGTACAGATAAAAGGACAGAAGGAAGACCTGCGCCTGTAATAAAGAAGAGACGGTACAGTGATTTCAGAACATGAAGAGCTGTGGTGTTTCCTGTCACTACTGAAACTGAGCATGCAGCTACACTCTGAGGACTGAGAGCGATGATGCTGTTACTCGTCTTCATGCCGACGCGGTCTCTTATAAACGCTTACAGGAAGTGGAGCTGGCGAGAACATCCCTCATTTCTTACATTCATCTCTGTTCCACGCACTCGGCACAGACGAGCTGCAGATTCCTACCGCTGAGGAAAATCACACGCAAGGAAATGAAACATTCCGGAGAGAGAGAGAGAGAGAGAGAGAAAGAAAGAGAGAGAGAGAGTGAGAGACGCACTCAAAGAGAGAGACAAAGAGACTGATCGACAGAGAGAGAGAGAGAGACAGATAATTAGAGACAGAAAAAGACAGACAGAGAGACAAAGACAGAAAGATACAGACAAAGAGATAGACAGACAGAGACAGCGAGAGACACAGAGAGACAGAAAAAGACAGACACGCAAAGAGAGACAGAGACAGAAAAAGACAGACCCGCAGAGAGAGAGACAGAGAGAGAGACTGATGGAGACAAAGAGAGACAGACGGAGAGAGAGAAAGACAGACAAAGAATGAGAGAGAGAGAAACAGAGAAAAATGGAAACAGAGAGACAGAGAGACAGATAGATAGATAGATAGATAGATAGAAACTAATAGAGACAGTAAAATGAGACAGAGGGAGCTGGGGAAAGAGAGCAACAGAGAAAGAGACAACAAAAAGACTGACATAGAGACAGAGAGAAAGAAAAGAGACAGACAGAGAGACCAAAAGAAAGAGGCTGACACAATGAGAGAGAGAGAGGCAGGGGGGGGCAGACAGACAAACAGAGATATACAGACAGACAGAGAGAGAGCGTGAACCAGCAGGAGAAAAAAAAGAGGGGGGTAACTTAAAAAGGTAGAATAAGTCTGGCAGCGCAGCAGGTGGGATGACATTTAGTGCCGCACGCCAACCAGAAACCCCTCTGAGACAGACGTCTGTCTGAAAGGAAGCAGGAGAAGGAGAGAGAGAGTGGTGCAGAGGAGACAAAGAGAGAAAAGAGAGAGCAAGCGAGCGAGAGAGAGAGAGACTATTTGACAGAATGGGGGAAAATAAAAGACAGGGACTGTGTGTGTGTGTGTGTGTGTGTGTGTGTGTGTGTGTGTGTGTGCACGCCAGGAGAGTGTGGTAAGGTGTAAGGCCATGTCTCATATTTCCACAGTGATCAGGACACACAGAGAACACAGGATCATTAACACAAAACTAAGAGGTCACCTCAAAGCTAAGAGGTCACTGAGCAAAGTGTGCGTTTGTGTAGAGAACCTCACGGACCACGCGGGCTGCATGAACGCGCCTAATTAGAAGACACGCTTGTGCTGTAAACGCCACGAGACAGAAGGACGTAGGCACGAGATCCATGGCTCTGGCTGACAGCATTAACAGAAGCACACGGCATACGTGCGTGCAGCACAATAATCCTCTCCATACACTCGTTCCTCAAGCATGAACTGGCGCTTCATCTTTACAGCGTGTTAGCGCCACGTTTCTACAGACAAGGGGTTGTGACGTTCCTGAAAGGATCATCCTGCAACCGCTGAACCGTTCGCTCCGTCTGTGCTGACGGGAATACTCACTTGTAACATGTTGAGCAGCAGTGAGCGGAACTTGGTGCCCTCCACCATGAAGAGCGCCATCTTGTAGCAGAGTTTGGCAGCGGTGGCGGCGAAGCCTCGGTCTCGGACGGCTTTGCTGTAGATGGTGTGCACGATCTCACCGAGCGTCTCCTCCGACTGGGCCGAGCTCTGTGCCTCCTCCATGAAGGAAGCGAGCTGCGCCTCGACGCCGCTGCTGTTGCTCCTCATGCTGTTCAGGATCTCCAGCAGCTTGTCCATGCGGTTACGCTGAGGCCCCGGCGTCGCCACGGGCACCTCCTCCTGTCAAGGGAGAGATGGGTCATGTGACGCAGGATGACATGAAGTAGGACAACATCGGCATGTTCCTAAACATTTCACAAACCATGCATCAGCCAATCGGATACACTTCGGGGAGGAGCGTCTATGTTTGAATCTCCGCCCCCGAACGTTCTCACTCCACTCACCTTCTCTTTCAGCCTCCTCCTTAGCCTCTCTTTAGAGGACTGCAGCAGGCTGACTTTCCCTCCGTCAGTCCTCTCCTGCTTTCCATCGGTCCTGTTGTCATCTCCTCTGGTGTTTTCCGTCACTCTGGCCGTCTTGTATTCGTTCTCCTCCTCCTTCAAGCTGTCTGTCTCTTTGGTGCTCCGCTGGCCCGGCTGTCTGTGCTGCTGGTGCCAGCGCCGGTTCTGGCTGTATCCGTGGTGATGCCCGCGGCCCTGCTGCCCACTTTGGTAGCCCCGCCCCCCGTGTCCGTGCTTGGCGTTGAAGCCTTCTGACTGGGGGTCGGTGAAGAGCTGTTGCGGTTGACTGGTCGTGTGATGCTGCTGTTGAGAATGCAGTGGCACCTGCTGATGTTGCTGTTGCTGCTGGGGATTGTGGGATTTGGGCCCTCCGCCTCCTCCAACTCCTCCTCCGCCACCTCCTCCTCCTCCAGGAGGACGCTGCTGTCTCCTGGAAGAAAAACAGGAGCGTGTGAGCAGAGGGTGAGACGGGCATGAGCATGGAGGCTCCGAGCGATGACACCCGTCCTTTCGTCTTCTCCAGAAGACTGAATACACACTTCCTTTCTCGCGCTCTGCTGCTAACTTCACTAATTCCCTACATCACTCATTTCATTTTATCATTTGAGTCTTTTTTTGTTGTAATACACAGCATCGCAACAGTAAACATGATCTTCTCGTACGGTCCGCGGATTTTCCCCCACAAATAAAACCCCTCTCCGTTTTGTCTCAGCGCTGCCGAATATACAAAATAAAATATAGATAGTGGATTATCAAAAATAATATTCCTGAAAATTCATCGTTCCTGATTTGAGTTGAACTTCAGCTGCATAATAAATGGAACCGTTCTGAGCTGCCAATAAAAACAAAGAGGAGGCGGGACTTACTACGCTGCGATATTTTACTAAAAATATTTTACATTTAAAAAAAAATTTTTTAAATCACAACACTGGCACATACTGATCATCGCTGTCTTAATTTTAGTAACAGACGGTATAAACATTATTTAACGCAGACATTTATTACTTAGCGAAACATTCAAACAAACACCCATTGTTAATATAAGCTGTAATCAGTTAAAATTAATATACAAACGATACGTTTAGTAGCTGCTGAAGTCCACCAGGAAACTAATAATACCAGTGTGTTGCTGAGAAACCTAACTGTCTACAATATATATATATATATATATATATATATATATATATATATATATATATATATATATATATATACACATACACACACGCACATATATAAATAAATAAAGGTAGCTAAAGTAACATCATAACGTAAGTTTGCTGGTTTTGTGATCAAGTTTCTAATGTAGTGCTTCGTGTTTATGACCTCGACAAAAAAACAAAAAACAAACCCACGCTGGCGATCGTTTCGAATACGACATGTCGTGTCGCAAGTATTTCGGGTTCCGTGTCCTCATATCTGCGTCAACTAGATTCTGAAAAGAAAACTGCTATTTAACTAAAGTAAACAAGGTTTATTGTTTCCCTTGGTTTCTTCACCGTACATCTCCGTCAAGCAAATACAAATAAAAAAAACAGAACATGACATCTCCTCGCTTGCCTACCGATTTATTCACACGGATGTTTGTTGACGTTAACTCAAACTGTAAATGTTACGATCTTATTTAAAGGTATCTGAACGTGAACATTTATTTAGAGGCTCGACTTGAAATCTTTTAAAGTATTATGGTTTTTCAAATATGACCTTTCATGTAGTGTGTTATATATAGAGCTGTTTGTAAACGTAAAAACGTCTGCAATGTTTCAAAAATCAAAGCGCACGACAAACGGAGTTATTGACTCCCAAAAGAAGGAACCGACTCTGAACAGCTGAAACGAGTCGTTAGTGATTCCAGACTTACTTCCTGTACAAACCTACGTAGGTTCGTAACTAAAAGCCCCGCCTCTGGTCTTCATCGGCTGCTCGCTGACAGAGGGAGCTGAAACTTGTTACGGTAGCGGGCGTTCTCTTTTTGAAACACGCTGACAGCGGTAGACCAGTCACAACAGACTAGGACATCAGACCAATCAGAGTTCGGAACGAATCTTTTAGAACGGCTCATTTAACGAGTTGTTTGTGACACTGGGGGACAAGGGCAATGCTGCAGTTTAAATTATGAGCACGTTAAAGTATTTTTTGATGTCGGATGCATTTAAATCTATTGTATGAAACCTCTAAAACAAAATTAAGCAAGTTTCAAAACCATAATAGGTGCTCTTTAAGATTCAAGTTTTCAACATGCTGTCGAATAAAAAAAAATGATCGAGGTCAGATGTGAACGGCATTTCCGGTTGTGCATTTTCTACCGAACGCGGTTCAAGGAAATAATCAAAAGCCGCACGCAGCTACACAAAGGAGAAAAATAATAAGTACCTCGTGTTGTTAAAAACAAAAACAGTTTGGTTATATAATTTTTTTACGACTCTTTCATTCCGAGCCGAGGATGCTTTCGCAGTTCCAGAACAGATCGAACAGTTCCAAGATCATGTTTGGCTTTTATTCTGGACTCCATGCCATTTTGTGCTCGCCTTTGTTTTTCCTCCCGTAGAGCTGAAGAGGCGGTGGGAGCATGTGTACTTTGTTGCCCACTCGCCCCTTGGGTTTAAAGCCGGCCAGAGTGGCAGAGACGGCGTGAGTGCCGTTAAGCGATCCCGCTCTGCCACGGATGACCTAGATTTATCGCGAGCAGAGTGACAAACTGCACTGTTTTTCTTGCTCCTCTAGCCTTTATTCTGGTGGGCCTTTTTTTTTTTTTAAACTGTTTTAGAATTACACCACCGCATGTCTCTAGTGTGTGGCTCAGAAACTCTCCATTTCCAGTAGAAGTGCACAAGTGTCTGGAGAGTAACGCAGTCCAAGCCTAGTACTGAGAGATACAGACGCTAGTCAAAGGGAGAATGGCTAGCTCCAACTAAACTAAATACACGTGTTGGAGTAAGTGTACTCTACGGAACACCTGCACACCTGCTCGTTCCAGCAATTATTCAAACAGCCAATCGGATGGTGCTGGTGCAAATCATGACAAGCGCTTCTCAGTGACTTTGACCGGGGCCTGCTTGGTGGCATCGAGATGGGTTGGTTTGAGTATTTCAGAAAATCTCTAGAGTTTAGAAAAACAAGAAAGATCCAGCAGTTCTGCAGGAGAAACATCTTGTTGCTGAGAGAGGTCAGAGGAGCTGACAGGAAGGCTATGGCAAGTTTCAATAACAGTAACTTGTTACAACCGTGGTAAGCAGAAAAGCATCTCAGAACGGACGACACGTTGAACCGTCACGCAAATGGCCTACAACGGTAGAACACCGCATGGGGCTGTGCTCTTGTCGGCCAAAAACAGGAATCGGAGGCTACAGTGGGTACGGCCTTGGCACATCTGACTTGAGGTTCGACATATTGAGATGATTTTCTGTCCACTACGGTTGTAAAGAGTGGCTATTTGCGTAACTGTAGCCTTTCTGTCAGCTCAAACCAATCTGACCATTCTCCTCTGACCTCTCTCATCACCGAGGCTGATCCGGCCGTACAACTGTCCTGCTGCGAGTGAAAATCCCAGATCAGCAGTTTCTGAAAAACCAGCCTGTCTGGCACCAACGACCATGCCATAAAGGTTAAAGTCACCGAGATTGCATTTCCCCCGCATTCTGATGTTTGATGTGAATATTAACTGAAGCTCTTGACCTGTAATGGAAGAGATGCATCCATCCATCCATTTTCTATACTGCTTATCCTACAGGGTCGAGGGGAACCTGGAGCCTATCCCAGGGAGCATGGGGCACAAGGCGGGGTACACCCTGGATGGGGTGCCAATCCGTTGCAGGGCATTCACACACACATTCACACACCCATTCATACACTACGGACACTTTGGACATGCCAATCAACCTACCTACCATGCATGTCTTTGGACTGGGGGAGGAAACCGGAGTACCAGAGGAAACCCCCGCAGCACGGGGAGAACATGCAGGAATCGAACCCCCAACCCGGGACGTGTGAGGCGAACGTGAAAACCACATTTTTGTAGTGCTTTGAACTGAGCCAAGAAGAATTTATGACAATTTGCTCCAAAATAAAAGATTCAAAACATGCAATAATGTAATAAAAAAAGATTTCATGTACTGCCTCTTAGGTTAGCACTTAGCTGCAAGACATGCCATAGGGGACACACACACACAAAAAAAAAGAAAAAAAAAAAAGCATCTCTGAATAGTCTGTAAAATACAACAGGAGTGTTTTTGATGGCCATCTGGGACCGAACCCAATCCGGTTCCGTCTGCGGTGTTCGTTTAAAAGCTGCTCGTTTTCATTAGCGCAAATGGAGGCTACACTGTGGCGAACACGGGGAGCAGATCAAACGGCAGCCTTGGGGCAAAGCAGAGACTCCATGCCCTTAGAGAGCATCCAGTAACACACTTAACCTTTGCAGTTTGACCAGTGCAGGAATTCCGAGTACACGTGCGGTTCTCTTTATGGCAGAGTGGAAAGGGCTCTGGGCATCAGGGCTCTGACCGTGGCATTTTCCTTCTTCTTTACCATGGTTAACCTGCGATGACCAGATGACAGGGCAGAAAATCTTTTACACGCACACACTTCAGGCCTCCAGTAGGGCCTCTGGGATTCCTACCAGCTCTGGCATGCTGGACCGACGTTACAGATGACCGCTCCCTTGCAGGAACGGATATACAAACGAGTAAAAGCCAGTTTTTCCCTTTAGATTACTAACTGAAACGCAGTATAATACGTCCTCAATCTGTCTGCACTTACACACACACACACACACACACACACACACACACACACACAGCTACATACATCCTGAATATGTGTACGTTGTCATCACCTTGTTACCAGAGATGTAATAAAACCCCTTTACTCAGACAGGCAATCTGTCACAACAGCACTTAAACAAACACAAAAAGAAATTCGACAGAAATGCACTGCGTTGTATTTACAATCCTTCATTTTTCCTGTTCCATTTATTTACAGTTTACTCATACTACACGTCATGCTACTCCACCGTCAGCGCTTTGTAACGCTCGGCAAGCTTTCCGACACGGGATGGCCTTTGCGGTTTCGTGGTAACATGACAAGCTGCTGCGTTTTTTTGGGGGGGTCAAGCTCATCATCTTCTGTCTTAGTCATTTTTTGCTCACGGATACAAGGTTGCCAGATTGCTCTTGAGAGAACGTTCTGACCGCCAACTTTAAACGCGAGCACTTGAAAAATCAGGCATAGAAAACGCAGCCTAACTAAAGTGTCATGTCATGGTGTTGTTACATCAAAATTCCAGACACTCCCCTCCGAAAGTACCGGAACAACCAATTCTATTGTTTTGGCTATAAATTGAAGACATTTGGGTTTGAGATCAAAAGAATATGGATATCAACTGATTGAGCAGAAGTTCCGCTTTCAGTTCCTCATATTTATATCTGGATGTCTTAAACGACTTAGAACATGGCATCTTAGGTGGCAGACCACCCGATTTTTAGGTGAGCAAAAGTATAAGAACAGATTTGTTTACTTTAATTCACTTCAAGTCGAACACAGCGACGAACTGTTGCGTAATTCTTTCATGTTGCTTATCCAGACTTGTATTCCATACTGTAGTTCCAACACATGTCGTTCCAATACTTTAGGAGGGGACTTTATGTGTGTGTGTGTGTGTGTGTATATATATATATATATATATATATATATATATATATATATAATATGTATATGTATGTATGTGTGTGTGTGTGTATGTATATATATATATATATATATATATACAAACACACACATACATACATATACATTATATATATATATATATATATATATATATATATATATATATATATATAGATATATATATGTATACATATATATACACACACACACACATATATATATATATATATATATATACACACATACATATATACACACACATATATATATATATATATATATACACATATATACACACACACATATACAGGTTAATTAAGACCCAAATCAATAATGACTGCGGGTGTAGAGCCAAATGCTGTTTTACACAATATTCTGTTCTTCACTGTACCTTCAGTTCTGAAAAACCAGGCAGACATGATGCAAGGACAGACATGTGTGAAGATAAAAAAGTGAGGAGGTAGAGGGAAAAAAAAAGAAAAAAAAAAAGAAGGTTTCAAAAAGGGTCAAACAGACCGCTGGCTTTCTTTTGATCGGCTCCAGCCAGTCTCCACTGAACTCCGGCATTTTCATTTAAGACGTCAGGGAATTTGTGCAAATACTGCATCATCATCTTCAGCCTTGTAATAAAATAATGGTGGTTTTACGTCAATATTTTTGAACACACACACACACACACACACACACACACACACACACACACACAGTAGAGCATTAATGCAGGTCCCTGAATGTTCTCCAGAAGCAAGGAACCGCACTGCAGATTAAAAAAAATGCTGCTTAAACATTAACCAAGACATTTTAATAGATGAAAGACCTGAAATCCTCAAAACGGACGAATAAACATATAAAAAATATAGTGTGTTGGAGAAAATACCCTTGTCCTCTATACCAATTCTTTGAAAAGTCTCCTAGACTCGGATTATTATTATCATTATTATTTTTAAACTCAAGCGCAACCCAAGTTCTTAAGTCCTCCATGTGTGTTTAAATCTTTCATTTTGCTGTCAGTAAAAATAAATAAATAAATAAACTCGCTGAAACGTGCGAAGCAACTGTTTTGCTCAAAACGAATGAGAAAAAAAAACCATTTTTTAAAAACGGTAGTGCAGATAATAACTGCTCTTTACAACCGTGGTTAACATGCCAGAAAAGCATCTCAACGAATCAAACTTCTATGTGGATGGGCTACGACAGCAGGAGAACACGTCGGGTTCCACTCCCGTCGCTCAAGAACAGAAACCTGGGGCTATTATTAGAGTCATTTTTTGAGCTAATCTAGCCGAGGGCTGAGTGACATGACAAAAATATTGTATCACGATACTTGAGGACGTTTCTACGATACACGACACGCAACGCGATATATAATTTCGCTAACGAACGGTCAACAGAACAGTACATTACAGCATTTGGCATACGACCTTATCCAGAGCGACTTACAATTATCTGAGCAGTTGTGGGTTAAGGGCCTCGCTCAAGGGCCCAACAGTGGCAGCTTGGCAGTGCTGGGATTTGAACTCACGACCTTCCGATCAGAAGTCCAACGTCTTACCCGCTTTAATAGTAGTACAATAAATAGTAAAATAAATAAAATAAAAAAACCCACGTTAAACCGAATTTACCGTTACTTTCTTTGAATGCTTTAAAGACCAAGATCCAAGAATTTGCGTCAAATCAAATCAAATCAATTGATGGCATCACTTCAGTTCCATTGGGGGGGGATACAGTATCTCACAAAAGTGAGTACACCCCTCACACTTTTGTAAATATTTGATTATACCTTTTCATGTGACAACACTGAAGAAATGACACTTTGCTACAGTGTAAAGTAGTGAGTGTACAGCTTGTGTAACAGTGTAAATTTGCTGTCCCCTCAAAATAACTCAACACACAGCCATTAACGTCTAAACCGCTGGCAACAAAAGTGAGTACACCCCTAAGCGAAAATGTCCAAATTGGGCCCAAAGTGTCAATATTTTGCGTGGCCACCATTATTTTCCAGCACTGGTCTTGGCCACCGTGCTGCAGCTCAGTGTCAGGGTCTTGGCAATCTTCTTATAGCCTAGGCCATCTTTATGTAGAGCAACAATTCTTTTTTTTAGATCCTCAGAGAGTTCTTTGCCATGAGGTGCCATGTTGAACTTCCAGTGACCAGTATGAGGGAGTGTGAGAGCGATGACACCAAATTTAACACACCTGCTCCCCATTCACACCTGAGACCTTGTAACACTAACAAGTCACATGACACCGGGGAGGGAAAATGGCTAATTGGCCCACAATTTGGACATTTTCACTTAGGGGTGTACTCACTTTTGTTGCCAGCGGTTTAGACGTTAATGGCTGTGTGTTGAGTTATTTTGAGGGGACAGCAAATTTACACTGTTACACAAGCTGTACACTCACTACTTTACATTGTAGCAAAGTGTCATTTCTTCAGTGTTGTCACATGAAAAGATAGAATCAAATATTTACAAAAATGTAATGGGTGTACTCACTTTTGTGAGATACTGTACATCAACATTCTGACGACATCTGAGAAAAGTGTATCGCGCAATCATTTATCACGATATCGATATAATATGGATATAATCGCCCAGCCCTACTCTAGCCTATACGGTATAGATCATCTTGCAGTATTTCAAATTGTGCTTAAAATGTTTAAGAGCATAGTCATCATTTTGTTTGGTATGGGTTTTTTTTCTGTCTGAAAACTGGTTTCTTACGCAATATGCTGCTTTCTTTACTAACATACAAACACTTATATTTTTCTAGAACATTCAATTTTATGCTGGAAAACTAATGTTAGGAAATCTAAGATGTTTTTGTACTGACTCGATAATGTATAAATCATAAAATAAAACTCAATAACGAGGTATGTACTAAAAAAAAACAACAAAAAAAACAAACAAAAAACGACAATAGCGTGCCTACGACTGTTGCACAGTACTGTAGCTTCTCTAGGTTTTAACCAGAGAGACCTTTAACCTTGTTGTTCGTAGGCAGCATTGGCTGAATTGACGTTTTAGCGTGTTGTCCAGTGTGTGACGTGAGGTCTGAAACGGCAAATGAAAACGTCTTCAGCAGCGTCTGAGTTCTCCCAGGTGTACGGACATGGTGAGACATACAGTAATTACTACAGCGTCCTTCACGATACACATTCTCTCGCTTTCTCTCTCGCACACACACTGACTTTCATACCATTGCTAGATAAGTGGCAGAAGTGTTCTAATTTAACACTGGATTCTTTAGAGGTGTCATTAACGATATAAAAGCTTTAGTACGCACTATAAAAAGTCTTCTCTTCATGTTGCAGATTCCATCTGTAAATACAGTGACGTTCAGCGCCGTGCTCCAATTCTTATGGACGCGCCCTCCGGACGTGTTTGGTACAGTAACATCACGTAAAACACTAACCTGACCCTTTCTATGAACGCCCATTTGCTTTCACACCGCTTCAGCACACGAGGAGCAGCGTCAATTGTTTCTTAGTCTTCAGATCATCTTAATTGTGCTTCGTCTTCAAATGAGCTCAAGATGAACTGTAATCCCCTCGAGGGAACGGTGAGGTTGAGACACTGACCTGGACACTTGGCGTTTCCCGTCGCAGGGCAGCAGCAGCACGGTCAGCTCGTCCTGCGGTGCCTCGGTGTGTCTACAAGCACGAGAGTGAGGAGGAGTGTGAATGACGGATGGATAAATGGAGAACTACACGATGAGAAATAAACTAAAAGGATGTGGCATGAGTAGGAAAGGAGAAGACATGATGATGGGGTCGGATAGAAGCGAGGAGGAGAAGACAAGATGAGGAGATGGGATGAGAGAAGACAAAAGAAAAGAAGAGGAGGGGAGAGGAGAGAACGAGAGAAGAGAAGATGAGGGGATAGGAAGAGAAGTGGAAAGAGATGAGAGAAGATGAGGAGAGGAGAGAGGATGAGATGATGAGGAGAGGAGAGAGGATGAGAGAGGATGAGATGAGGAGAGAAGATGAGAGAGGATGAGATGATGAGGAGAGAGGATGAGATGATAAGATGAGAGAAGATGAGAGAGGATGAGATGATAAGATGAGAGAAGATGAGAGAGGATGAGATGATGAGGAGAGGAGAGAGGATGAGATGATAAGATGAGAGAAGATGAGAGAGGATGAGATGATAAGATGAGAGAAGATGAGAGAGGATGAGATGATAAGATGAGAGAAGATGAGAGAGGATGAGATGATGAGGAGAGGAGAGAGGATGAGATGATAAGATGAGAGAAGATGAGAGAGGATGAGATGATAAGATGAGAGAAGATGAGAGAGGATGAGATGAGGAGAGGAGAGAGGATGAGATGATAAGATGAGAGAAGATGAGAGAGGATGAGATGATGAGGAGAGGAGAGAGGATGAGAGAGGCTGAGATGATGAGAAGATGAGTGAAGTGGAGAGAAGAGAAAATGAAAGGAGAGGAGAGGAGATGAGCAAAGAGAAGAGAAGATGAAAGGAGAGAAGAGAAGAAAAAAGAGAAGATAAGAGAAGAGGAGAGAAGACAATGAGGAGAGGAGAGAAGAGAAGATGAGATGAGGAGAAAAGATGAGATGATGAGTATAAAAGAGAAGAGATGAGAGAAGAGAAGATGAGGAGTATAAAATAGAAGAGAAGATGAGATGAGGATAGAAGAGAAGATGAGATGAGCATAAAAGAGACGAGAAAATGAGAAGTGGAGAGAAGAGAAAATGAAAGGAGAGGAGAGAAGAGAGGAGCAAAGAGAGGGTGAAAAGAGAGGACAAGAGAAAATGAAAGTAGAGGAGATGAGCAAAGAGAAGCTGAAAGGAGAGGAGAGAAAATGAGAGGAGAGAAGAGAAGAGGAGCAAAGAGAAGGTGAAAGGAGAGGAGAGAAGAGAAAATGAAAGGAGAGAAGAGAAGAGGAGCAAAGAGAAGGTGAAAGGAGAGGAGAGAAGAGAAAATGAAAGGAGAGAAGAGAAGAGGAGCAAAGAGAAGGTGAAAGGAGAGGAGAGAAGAGAAAATGAAAGGAGAGGAGAGAAGAGAAAAGACAGTGAGAAAAGGAAAAGGAGATGGAGAGAAGAGAAGAGAAGAGGACGGAAGAGCAGACAATCAGGACATGAGATGAGGAGAGGCGAGAAGAAGAAGAGAAGATGAGAAAACAGAAGAGGAAAGAAGAGAAGACAGAAGATGATGCTGAAGAAACTGAGAGAAGAGGAGAGATGAGATGTGAGATGAAGAAGAGATGATTGGGTGATGGTTCTCGGCTGTTTCTCGTATCGCTGTGTAAGAGCTGAAACTCTAAACTCTGTGCCTAATCCGTATATCTTGGCACCTCTGGCTTTATAACTAGAAGCTTCTGGAAGTGTGTGTGTGTGTGTGTGTGTGTGTGTGTGTGTGTCGGTGCTGCTTCCCTCCAGAGAACATTAAGTGGAGAATCAGCAGTTTTAACCTCACATGAGGTTAACACAAACACAAACACATAATGCTGGCCATGTTTTCCGGCGTCAGAGAAACTGGCGATCCACTACTTATAATTTTACACACATACACACACACCTACACACACACACACCTACACACACACACACACACACACACACACACACACACACACACACACACACACACACACACACACACACACACACACCTGGGAAAGCCTCACTGGTAAAGTTGAACATCCAGTTTTCTCAAGCTTCTCGATAGAGTCTGATCTCTGGCTAAACTTCTGCTAGGTAAACACCGTCACTTCAGACAGAGGGAATGAATATTCACACACACCCCCACGTGTGTTTGCGCAGAGCCTGAAACAAACACGCCAAGAGCGCACGCCAGGATTCGGATCTATGCATATTTCAGACGTTAATCCGGAGAACAAGCGGCCCGTATGGAAATGAGGCTCAGAAACAAACAGCCTGAAAGGAAAGGAAAGCTAAACGCAAACATTTGGCTTGGCGTGTAACGGCTCGGATTAACGGCGCTGATATAAGATCCGGTTTAAACCTTAGGCTGTAATAGATCGGATCAGTACCGTTACTCTGAGAATCAGAACACACACACACACACACACACACACACTCACACACACACGGGAGAGCTGTGTGTTAAAGCTCACGCTCGCTCTCACACTGCTCCAGCGGAGATCGGAAATGACTCGGCACGATCGGACCGAATCCTCCTCCGGGTTGATGATATCGGACGTCTCGCTCAGTGATTTTTACAGATCGGCTGGGTGTTGAGCAATTCTCTGGCTGACACGAGAAAGTGCGCGTGGAAAAAACAAAAGAACGTAGCGAGACACAGAGGAGCGATAAGCGAAAACGAATTCGGAGGACACGCCGTTGTGCAAGTTTTCGAAAAAAAAATGAGGGGATGAAAACGAAAGGGCGAAAGAAATCTTCAGCGCCTTGCTGAACGCGATCAGTTGGGCGTGTAAAGCCAAGGTAATGTCAAAAACGCCAAAAAAAAACCCCAAAAAACCTTACATTCACTGATTCACTTTTTAAAGACTTACAGTGATTGTTTATTTTTTTTTCTGGAATTTTTAAAAAAGAAAACAAACAACCACACACACCAAAATGAACGGGGAAAAGCCAAGTATCACAAAAAGATGAATTTAGCAGGACATGCCGATACAAAAATACAACATTTTTGACCCATTTATTTTTTTGTGCATTTTTGGAACTCTATGTCTCTATTAAATGCTCTACACTTTTCAGCTATTTTGGATTTTGTTTTTGTTTTTTTTCCGATTTCGGAGTGTGATTATTCGTTTTTGGTGGAGTTTACGAAAAGAAAATAAGTAAATAAATAAATAAATAAAATTTTTAATATTATTATTATTATTATTAATAATAATCCCATACTAAAACAGCAGGTGAGAATTAAATTTGTGACATTTCACGTTCTTGAGTTGTGCCAGTCCCGTACTTAGACTTCTAATTGTTTATAAAACGATATCAGAGAAACATACGGAATTAAATTTGTGCCAGAAGTACTGAACGTAACTTTTTAAGAAGCGAACGAAAATATACAACGAGAAAGAAGAGAAACTCCTAAAGGCAGAAATGGAATCTGGTCTTCAAATACACAGCGTTCTTTATGATCAGTTTCCGAAGCTTCCTTCTCGCCAATCGTGGTTTCTGAACGCGCTGCCGGAGTTTACGTTTACGCTTTCAAACTTCTCCGTTCTGGCACAAACCTCTCGTGTGGGCGGGGCTTAACAGTGCTCTACTCTCATTGGCTAGTGAGATTTGGACGGACAGCTCCCTGACCTGGAAGTAGAGAGTTCAGTGGTGTGAATTTTGGAGAGCGTTCTGGATGCGGTTCTCTGTACAGTTCTAGTGTTTGTACTTTGTAGTGGAAATGACTCACGTACTTACTCAGGGAATTAGTTCAGGATTAATATCTGAGGTTTGGGTCGTCTCATACGACTATTTTTTTTCGACATGAGCTCTCAGGAGCAGCACAAAGCATCGTTTTCAACGTCATCAACATCATCCTCAGCTGCACACTCGAGCTGTAGATCCATATCTCACCAGCCAATGAGAGTAGAGCACTGTTAAGCCCCACCCACACAACAGGTTTGTGCCAGAACGGAGAACGTAAACGTAAACTCCGGCAGCGCGTTCAGAAACCACGATTAGCGAGAAGGAAGCTTCGAAAACTGATCATAAAGAACGCTGTGTATTTGAAGACCAGGTTCCATTTCTGCCTTTCAGAGTTTTTCTTCTTTCTCGTTGTATATTTTTGTTCGTTTCTTGAAAAGTTACGTTCAATTCTTTCGGCACAAATTAAATGTAAGAAATCTGACCCATTTTTTTTTTTTTTTTTTTTTTTTTACAAATATTCCAAAAAGTAACAGATGAAAAACAATCCTAATATGACAAGTTTCTCATTTTATTTACTGCATACTACCGACGTGTCCGCAAACCTGACGGCCTTCAGCAGTCGCGCGTCCGTGTGTGCGTGCATGCGTGTGTGTGTTAAGCCTATTAACTTAATTACACACACAGGTTCCAACTCACACAGTTTAAACCCTAAAAGGTGCAGAAACTGGCCGATTGAGAGCGTCATTTCTGGCCATCTTTTCTTTCCAAACTTTCTACATATAAAAGCTGCAGTATTCATTTCTGTAACCAGGTACACGCTCCACACCGGGGGTTCACAAACTTTTTAAATAAATTCCACAAACTATTTCAAAAAATGTCACAAACTAAAAAATAAAAAAAAAATTAAGCACACAATTATTGTGTACAATAATTTTGGCTATTTATTGGAGCCAGATTTGGTTTTTCTGTCATTTCTGAACGTTCTTTGGAACCAATTTTGATTACAATTTAAATATTACTTAGATTCCAGTTGACGTTATTTATATTATGGCTATAAAAAGTGCTTGCAAACATGATCTGACAATAGAACAAGAAAATTTAAAGCTTGAAAATAATTAGTAAAAAGTCTAGAAATAAGTTTAATCTTCTTAATCAGCCGACGCGTGTAAAAAATTGGTGTATAAGGAGACACGTGTTGCTTCACTACACACGCCCATCATAGAAATAAATCATAGAAGTATGCGTTTCTGGAAATGGGAGGGGCTATGCGTCGGAAGAGACTCATATGATGAGTATGTAGTGCATTGGTCATCATCACAGAATTAGCATTCCTTCTCAAAACATGCACAAGTTATGTAAACGAAAAAAAACAAACCCAATCACTTTCCCTCTCATCACACAGGTTAGGAAACGTGGCCTAACGAAATGATTCGAATGACTGAACGTGACTTTGTATTCATCTAACAAGCTAAACTAGACGATACAATTAAGCTTTCGTTAGCTTACGGATACGTTTAGCTACATTTGTTATGTTTTATTCGCTTTTAACAACATATATTAGATCCCCAATGAGACGACAGTGTGAGGAAGAAGCTGCTCAAGGTTGCCCAAGAAAAAAAAAAACCTTGCCCCAAAATGGAACCAGTCATCTTTATAATTCTAACTTATTAGCATATATAAGTGTAACCGAGTAAATAACAGCACTGAGTGTGTCGAAATGTTCATTATGAGCAGATTGCGAATCCTGGGATGCGCAACAGGACAGTCTTTATGATCACAGCAGGAGGTCTTATCTACAGTACCCAGACCCAGGTGAGATTAAACGCTGGTGCCATGGCGAGACACCAGGTTCTGGTGGCCGTGTAGAATCGGTGCAAAACTACGCAAAGAAGCCAACTTTAGACACCAAACGTGTCTTAAAAAGATCAGCTAGATTTGGGCTAAAGGGTTATAATAGTGTATGTTTTTGGCTAAAACCCTCTTTTAAAACTTTGCACTAATAATTATTAAAAAGGACACCAGAACCTTCGATTGGATCGAACACTTGGCTCCGGTCTACAGACATTGCAGCAGTGTGTGGGATGTCAATAGTGCAGGGTTGTGCTGAAGAGGCAGAAAAGGCAAGAGAGACAAGAAGGGGGAGGGCATGATTTAAGATTGGAACAAGGCCCGCTGTCAGACCTATAGGGGAAAGAATAAGAGGATGCCAACAAACAAGGCAGAGAGAGAGAGAGAGACAGAGAGAGAGAGAGAGAGAGAGAGAGATGATGATGATGATGCCAACAAACAACAAGACCGCAGTGTCCTCCTTGCCAGAAGCAAGGCATTGTGGGTGGCCAGTACACAGCAATAACAGGCTGGAAAGCCTTCTGTCAGGGGGATAAGCACAAGAGGGAGGGAGAGAGGAAGTTGGGATGGAAAAAAAAAAAGGATTCTGCACCATGTTGTGCAATGAAGTTGGTTTCAGATTGAATTCATGCGTGCACACACACACACACACACACACACACACACACACACACACACACAGGTCGCACACACCCCACTCGTCCCTTGTCTTGTCTTGTCTTTCCTCCTCTCTCTTGCACATTTTCACAGCCCATTAAGCAGCGCCTCTCTTTTCCCCTCCGCCACACACTGCCCTTTTCCTGTCATCTCCTATTATCCCTTCCTTCCTCTCGTGATCGTTTTCTCCCTCGTTCTCTCCATATGACTTCCTGAACGCCTCTCTGTTGCGTTCTGCTTTCCTCACCTCTCGCTTTTCCTACCGCCCTCTCTAAAGGTCACGACTGCAGGGTAATCGTAATAGAGAGCACAGTGTGGGTTTAAGGTCCTAGCCCTGTTCGGGAGATTAACAGAAATCGGTCAGGTGAAATGTTTGACTTCGCTTTGCTCCAGCGCAGTTAAAGTCACAGTGCTTCCTTTTCCTGGAATATGACCTAACGAAAGAACACGGATTTTCTGCAGACTGCAGGCAGCCTTTTACAGCCAATTACAGCTTTAAGCGGTCCAAAAGCAACACTTCAAGCCTTGACTCTTAATCAAAGCCAGATAAGATACGTGATCAACGGCAAGAGATATATAAAAAAAGGGGATTTAATCTGCCAACAGTTTAATGATAATTTATTATCCCAGAGGCCACGCCTACTTTACTGGGAATTATAGGCACAACAGCTACACCTCCTTATTGGGACTGACAGGCACAGAGTTCAGGTCTTCTGTGGGAACGACTGGTACAGAGGCCACACCTTGTTCACTGTAACTGACAGGAACAGAGGCCACACCTTCTTACTGGAATTTATAAGCATGGAGGGACCACTTCCTTATAATGACTGATAGGTACAGACACTGCACCTCATTCACTGTGAACGACAGATACAGAGGCCACACCTCCTCCTTACTGTGAACGACAGATAAAGAGGCCACACCTCCTCCTAACTGGCAACGACAGATACAGAGGCCACACCTCCTCCTAACTGGGAATGAGAGATACAGAGGCCACACCTCCTCCTAACTGGGAACGACAGATACAGAGGGCACACCTCCTCCTTACTGTGAACGACAGATAAAGAGGCCACACCTCCTCCTAACTGGGAACGACAGATACAGAGGCCACACCTCCTCCTAACTGGGAATGAGAGATACAGAGGCTACACCTCCTCCTAACTGGGAACGACAGATACAGAGGGCACACCTCCTCCTTACTGTGAAACAGAGGCCACACCTCCTCCTTACTGTGACCGACAGATACAGAGGCCACACCTCCTCCTTACTGTGAACAACAGATACAGAGGCCACACCTCCTCCTAACTGGGAACGACAGATACAGAGGCCACACCTCCTCCTTACTGTGAACGACAGATACAGAGGGCACACCTCCTCCTTACTGTGAAACAGAGGCCACACCTCCTCCTTACTGTGACCGACAGATACAGAGGCCACACCTCCTCCTTACTGTGATACAGAGGCCACACCTCCTCCTTACTGTGACCGACAGATACAGAGAGGCCACACCTCCTCTTTACTGTGATACAGAGGCCACACCTCATCCTTATCGTGACCGACAGATACAGAGGCCACACCTCCTCCTTATCGTGACCGACAGATACAGAGGCCACACCTCCTCCTTATCGTGACCGACAGATACAGAGGCCACACCTCCTCCTTATCGTGACCGACAGATACAGAGGCCACACCTCCTCCTTACTGTGACTGACACATACAGAGACCACACCTCCTCCTTATCGTGACTGACAGAAGGCCACACCTTATTAGGACTTCCAGGTACGTGTTCTTTTCAGGGACTGACAGCTTCTCCGGTCCCTGTGCTCCTACACATTTTAAATCAGTACGTGGCACAGACACTGATGTTAACACTAACTTTTATCAGTGGATCATTAAACCCTCCAGAGGCAGCCTTGAGAATTTTACTGGCAGTTTAAGCAACAACAACAACAACAAAAAAAAGCTGCAGGATGTAAAAAGTCATATTTAACAGCGCTCATGTCCTCTGTGGTCTCCAAGTCAAGCTATTGTAGACGAGGGACGACGGTTTCTACGGTCCTGCATGCCTGAGGAATGGCAAAAACAAAAAAGGCTTTGCTTCGCTTCTGTCTCCCGAGCCTCGCTTCGTCCACACGGAGACCAAAATATTTTCTTTTTAAGCTGTTTCTTAGCAACGGCGAAAATGCAACCGACTCGAACTTTCCAGTGACATCAAGTAAAAATAAATAAATAAATAAATAAAACACAAAAAAGTAAGGAGTCGCATCTGCACATGAAGCACAGATTATGTGGGAAATAAGAAAGAAAGAAAAAAAGGATAGATACTAGATGGCACTCTGAGCTGCGGACGCTGCAGAATTCGAACTGTACTTTCACTCTCACGTTACTAACGCTTGATTAAACCTCTTAATCCAAGCACAATATTTCCACAAGCGGCTTGTGGAAAGTGTTATGGTGTGTTTGATGTATTTCCTTTTCCCTTTTTTTTTTTTTTGCAAGAGTAAAGCCAAAATTCCTGTTTTAAATGTTTTGGCTGGGGAAAAGAGGGAACGGGAGAGAACTAGCGGTGAGAACTCTCTGTTCTGTCAGACTCGCTTTGGTTAGACGCAAGACAACATTGGCACTCTGGTGATGTGAAAGGAGCACTGAATTTTCCTTTTGGGGAACTTGGGGACTCACCGGCGGTCGTACCGGCGGTCATTCCGGCGGTGGCGGAAGAGCTTTTTGGTGTGCGCGATCTCGGCTTCGTTAGGCAATGGCGGGAAAACCTGAGAGACAAAAACAGACCGAGAGAGAGAGAGAGACAGAGAGAGAGAGAGAGAGAGGGAGAGAGAAGATTAATAAAAAAAGAATTATAAAAATGGAGAAACAGTTTATACCCAAGACTCACTCTTATTTCAGTGGATAGTCTCTCCTGGATACTGTAGATTTGTGTTTAAAGTGCACCTGTTATAGTTTTGAATTGTGCCTATTTAGTTTTAAAGGTCTCATACAATAGATTTACATGCATCCAAGATGAAAAAACACTTTAATGTGCTCATAATTTAAACTGCAGTATTAGCCCCCCCACCCCGTCACAAATGACTCGTTAAATGATCCGTTCTAAAGGATTCGTTCTAAACTCCTCTTTTCAGAGAGCATACTCTGCTCTGATTGGTCAGACGTCCCAGTCTGATTGGTCTACCGCTGTCAGCGTGTTTCGAAAAGGAAACACCCGCTACCATAACGAGTTTCAGCTCCGTCTGTCAGCGAGCAGCCGATGAAGACCAGAGGCGGGGTTTTTTGTTACAAACCTACATAGGTTAGTACAGGAAGTAAGTCTGGAATCACTAACGACTCGTTTCAGCTGTTCAGAATCGATTCCTTCTTATTTAGGGAGTCCGTTTGACGTGTGCTTTGATTTTTGAAACGTTGCAGATGTTTTTACATTCACAAACAGCTCTATAACTCACTACATGAAAGGTAATATTTGAAAAACCATAATAGGTGCACTTTAAAAGATTACATTGTGCCCCTTCGAGCCATTCACTATGAGCTAAAGAAAAAAAAAAAAATCAAACTGTCAATCTGTGCGTCCAGTATGGCTGCCTCCTACAGCCATGTTGGGTTTTCAGCTCTGTGATGAAGTTCGGCTCATGTTTATAGTTTATAATGCTGTGATTTTCTCCTAAACCACATCGCTAAAGTTGTGTGACATCACTAAAGAACCGGATGGAAAAGATTTCGGGTGAGACTTCAATTACACGTCATTTCTTCAATAATCAATATTGGAACGCTCAAAAAGCTCAATCTTACACGGCAAATGTCTTGGCTCAGAGAAAACGTACTCGGAACGAGTATGGCTGCGTCCGGATATCCCTCCTACTCTACTACACGGTAGGCGAAAAGCACTACGTGAAAGGAGTGGGCCAGAAATACACGGACGACCTACCGCTTCCGCCTCGAGTCTGCTGTATGGAACCAATGGATACTGCGCTATCCCATAATGCACTGGGACTGGCACGGAACAGCCGTCAGAATCAAAAATGGCGGAAGGAAGCAGGTCGGCCCTTAAAAAGTTGTAGGTCACATGATGACGCAAGCATGGCGGATGTAGTACGTATTACAGACCGTATTCGTATTACGCACGTTTTTACCGATTAGTACGTACTGCATCAACATGAATTGAAAGCAGTAGGTACTGAATTGAAAGCAGTAGGTACTGAATCGAAAGCAGTACACGATTTCTGACGCTGCCTAGGTCTTATTTCTGACCGTACTTTCGCTTTACGTTTTTCTGTCAATCAAACAGTAACACAAACACTCTAGGATGCTTGTTTAATCGAAGCTAGAAGACATGACAGGTCCGAGCCTTCTCTCCGACTATACCACAATCTCTCACTCTTTCTCCCTTCCCGTATCAGCCTCGTACAGAAACGCTGTGCTTTCTGCCAAACCCGCCTCTCGACCCAGAGCGCGGATAAAGCGCGGGAACGGAGGCTGCGCTTTTCCAGCTGAATGTTAAAAAAGCAGCCTGGAGGGAGGTTTCCGCTCTGCCAGGCTCGACGGCTGCTGGTGCAGATGTGCCAATCAGGCTCAAACTAGCGGGAAAGCAGAGCTGATGCCACTGGGTTTCCACAGGGACCGAGCACTGAACAGTGGAGTAATGAAGAGGACGTGTGTGTGTGTGTGTGTGTGTGTGTGTGTGTGTGTAATGCATAATGCGTCTGTGCTAATGCATAAATGAGCACAAATGAGCTTCAGATAAATGACCTGAAGTTAGAGGTTAATAGTTCAACACCATTTTAGCTCGTGTAGCATTTAACACCAAAAACAACTGTGCCTAGCACTGTGTGTGTGTGTTTCTCTCAAAGTTGCTCTCACACACACATACATGCACAGTTTCTCCTCAGGGGAATTTTTTTCTCCCCCCTTCTCTTTTTCTTACTGCAGCCAAACCGCTGAATGCTGATTGGCTCGCTCTGATTGGACGCAGATGCGGAGGCAGGCTGCTCGTGCAATAGGCTGCTTTGCCTCGTCGGCACAGTAATAAGGGCTTTTGACACTAAATCCCACCCCCACACACCAACGAGGCCAAAGGGGTACAAAGAATGGCACAGAACGATGGAGAAACAACAACAGCAACAAAAAAAAGACACAAAGTACGCCAGGAAAATGGCAGCACGACGCAAGAACAGGAAGTTCTCAAATTCGTTCGATTTAGTTACGACGTGAAGCCGCAACTTCAAAGAGGAAAAGAAGTAAGGGTGAGAAAGGGAGGCAAGGAGAAAAAGAGGGCGAGGGGAGGGAGAAGGAGAGGCTTGGAGTTGCATGTTTAGCTACCGTTGTTTTCCTGTAGGATATCATTATCCCTAATCCGGCTCGCTAATGGAGTCCAGATGAGAATCTAAACCCTGCCTGCGTTCGCCCTGTCTTCAAAGCTGCAAAATATGTCAATATTTGCCCAAAGCTTTGAGGGAAAAGGAGAGCGCCGAGCTGGCAAAGGAGAACGTCTGGCACTGGTACAGCTTCAGCTTTGTTTTGGGAGGAGGCAAATAAACAAGTCTGCGACCTACATACTCCACGCTTATCGGTACGATTAAACACTGTGCGAATTCAGGAGAATAACTACATCAGTATCACTTTCGTGTGAGAGGAAAGAGAAGGATGTCGGACCTGTAGACAGCAATGGCTGCATGCATGCACAGCAGCACATTCCACAGGGCAAAGGTCGACCCTCGCTCGCTCACACACACACACATAATAAATAAGTACTTTTGATTTCCGTTGGCCATGAGGTGTTAAGGATCGATATCCCATAACTTCAGCGTGGCTGTAATTCAGATCACAGCTTTATATTAATGCTATCCTTCTAATACGCTTGTTTCTATAGTAACAGCTCATACACAGGGACTTGTATGAAAAAGGAGAGGCTGGTGAGGGAACAACATAAAACCTAACTATAAAGAGATCGTATAAACATCGCCGGTTTGAGGGATTAGATATGACGCTTGCAAAACAAAAAAAAAGGATATAGTACAACTCCATTAAAAGTCTTACTTCAAGCGCGACAGAAAACGTTTTTTGCCCTGTTGTCCGAAGATCACGGGTTCGAATCTCCTCACGGCCGGGAGTCTGGAGAGCAGAATTGGATGCGGAAGAGGGAATCTCCATCCCTCCCTTCGCTCTTCTGCGTACAGGGGAAAGACAGAATGCCCCTCCTACCTGGACAACACGGCCGATTTTGCTTTCTAGACTACCGGCCGTGGATGGCAGTGATCTCTAGGTGGGAGGGGCATTCCATAGCATCTCTGTGATTGACAGGGGAAAAAAGAGAATCCCCATCCCACCTAGGAAACACGACTCCCGGATGTGGATGGTCGTGGCACTCTCTCCGTCCATGGTCAATCACAGCGTCCGTGAGCTCGTGTATGCGGAAGACGATGGATAGCGTTTTCCTCTGAGTGTGTCACACTGTCCTGTGATGCGGCAGCTCACGTGTCTCAGAGGAAGCACGTCTTCGCCTTCGCTCTTCCAGGTGGGTAGGGGTCAAGTGAAGTGGGGAGCTGGATAATGGGTTGGAATTGGCATTGTATCCAAATTGGGGAGAAAACTGGCAAGAAAACAATAACCCCCCCTACCCCCCCGCTATGATCTTATTACATTTAAGGACATTCTCAAATGCCTTGACCTCCATTGTTCTCCCGGTGGCGCTTCAGCCACTTCCATCTGCACTACATCACCCTGTCTCTCTCTCTCTCTCTCTCGCACACACACACACCAACAATGCACGTCCACAATAGTATATGGCGGGGGGGGGGGGGGTTTTGGGTTTTTTTTCTTTCACAAAGCTATTCCCGGTGACTCTCTTCAGGCATTTCCGAAACACAGCGAGAGGGGCGGAATAAAAGTGGAGACACCCAACTCTCTGAAGCAGGAAGTGAGAGGAAATGCTTATGATGTTTGACCTCTCTAACAAGCTTTTCATATTCTTGTCCTCGGTCTGTAACGGCCCGTGGTGGTTTTGAAAAAAAAGAGAGAGAGAGAAAAAAAATCAGTTCGAGCAGGAAACAGAGACCACGCAGGAATACTTCAGAGAGGGGTAGAAAGGAGAAGGAAAAAGAGAGAAAGTGAAAGAGAGAGTGAGTGAGAGAGAGAGAGAGAGAGAGAGGATGAGGAGTCATGTGGGTGATGACAGGCATAAATAAAACTGCATCGTTTCCCTGAAATCTTTGGACGCCCCACGCTGAGCACCCGAGGAGGTGAAGCATGCTGCCTCTGAGAGAGAGGAAGGAAGGAAGGAGACGAAAGTGTTTGCGGTTTGATAACACAGACGAGGGCGAGAGAGCTGTTCGACAAATTCTTTAACCAAACTCACAGAGCCCTCGGGAATCCAAACCGCCATCCCTGGTCGACTATCTGTTTATCATCACTGTTTATCTACCACAGCTGTGCTGAAACCTCCGTTCTGATTGGTCAGAAGGTGTTGATTCATTTTCTAGGACAGCAGCTCTGACAGTAGCTCAGGCTGTAAGACAAATCACAGCTTCAAGCTATGTTCACACATCCGGTGACTCGCAGAGACCAAGCGACTGCAGACCGCTCATTTTCAATTAGAGACTAGATGTGGGTGTGTCCAGCAAAAAAAAAGTTTCACTTTATGCAAATTTAGAGCGAGTTGGTGCAGCTACTACCAATGGGAGTGAAAACATTCATTCGAGCGCACGTGATCCGCCACGCTGCCTGCGAGTCCGAATTATATCGGAAAAAGTATGACGTCAGTCTTTAATTTAAAATAATAATAATAATAATAATAATAATAATCACTGATAACCTGCTATAGTACAAGAGGAATAAAATACTCCAGGACCTCCTGATAACTGATCAATACTCACCACGAAATCTTCATCTGGCTGAATACAATTCATTCTTAAACTGTTTTTTTCTATTATATAGTATACGGAAGTATATTACGATCTGAAACACCTTTAAACATTAGGCCACGCCTCCTACCTGGGAAGAGAGTGATGCTTAGGAGGGGGGAAAAAAGCGAAAAGGAACCACGAGCACCTTTGTTTACTGAGGCAGAAGGAATGTTCACTGTTAGTAATAAAGAAAGTTAAAATTCAAAAACAGGAAGTTGGAAACAGAATCGAAAACAAAAGCAAAGTCTTGATGTAGGCAATCGGGCTCTCTGTCTCTACCTCTCTCTCTCTTTCTCTCTCTCACTGGACTCAGCACCTTTGTGAAGCAAATTGTCCTGCCAAGTGGCTACCGTCCAAATCACAGAAGTCCTATACACACACACACACACACACATCCCCTATGTAACCACAGGGAGTTAGAGACACACCAAAAATGGGGTAGGTGGTACATCCCAACCAACAGGAAGCTCGGAGGAATGTCTTCAATGGTGAGCAGGTAAAAATGCCCCTCCCACACAGGCAAACAATGTTTAATTCCTCTTAAACCACATTGATTTTCCATATGGAATGTTATCACGAGAGGTTTTTTTTTTGTTATAGCAGAATTTCCAGGGGGGGAAAAAAAACATGCACATTACAGTCAGGTGCTTTTTTTTTTCCAGCTCCTGACCAATCAGGTCTCGCGAGTTGGGTGAGATGGGTGATGTGTGTGAGTTGGGTGAGACGGGTGAGGTGTGTGAGGTGGGTGAGACGGGTGAGACAGGTGAGGTGTGAGTTGGTTGAGACGGGTGAGGTGTGTGAGGTGGGTGAGGTAGGGGAGATGGGTGAGGTGCGAGTTGGGTGAGACGGGTGAGGTGTGTGAGGTGGGTGAGGTAGGGGAGACGGGTGAGGTGCGAGTTGGGTGAGACGGGTGAGGTGTGTGAGGTGGGTGAGACGGGTGAGGTGGGTGAGGTGCGAGTTGGGTGAGACGGGTGAGGTGTCTGAGGTGGGTGAGACGGGTGAGACAGGTGAGGTGTGAGTTGGGTGAGACTGATGAGATGGGTGAAGTGTGTGAAGTGTGTGAGTTGGGTGAGACGGGTGAGGTGTGTGAGTTGGGTGAGACGGGTGAGGTGTGTGAGTTGGGTGAGACGGGTGAGACGGGTGAGGTGTGAAGTGGGTGAGGTAGGGGAGACGGGTGAGGTGTGAAGTGGGTGAGGTAGGGGAGACGGGTGAGGTGCGAGTTGGGTGAGATGGGTGAGGTGTGTGAGGTGGGTGAGGTGCGAGTTGGGTGAGACGGGTGAGGTGGGTGAGGTGCGAGTTGGGTGAGACGGGTGAGGTGGGTGAGGTGTGTGAGACTCGATGACAGACCGGAGGACACGAGGCCACAGGGACAGCAAAAATATGGGTGAAAGTGCACAGAGAAGAACAAGTGTGTAGGTATGTGAATGTGACGTGTCAGAGGGGTGGGTGGGTGTGTGTGTGTCTGTGTGTGTGTGCGTGTGTGTGTGTGTGTTGAATTAGCAGCCTACAGTAGCCCTGAGAGTGCACAAATCACTCACAATCACAGGAAAAGGCTGGGGGTGTAGGGGAGGGTGACACTGTCTGACATCTTTATAGTTCTCCTGAAGGGAACTCCCTCTGTCTGTCACGTTCTCTCTCTTGGTCTGTCTGTCTGTCTGTCTGTCTGTAGCGATCTCTCCTTCTCTCCATCTGTCTGTCACACTTGCTTTTTCTCTGTCTCCCTCTGTCTGTCTGTCTGTGTCAGTCAATCTCTCGCTCTGTCTGTCTCCTTCTATCTGTCTGTCAGTCTCGGTCACTCTGTGTCACTATTTCTGTCTGCCTCTCTTTGTCTGACTCTCTATCTGTCTCTCTGTATCTGTCTGTCTGTCTCTCTCTCACTATTTCTCTCTCTCTGTCTGTCTTGCTCTCACTCTCTATCTGTCTCACGCTCACTCTCTATCTATCTGTCTCGCTCTGTCTGTCTGTATCTATCTGTCTCTCTCTCACTGTCCGTCCTTCCTTTTCTCTCTCCCTGCTTGTCCATCTCTCTCTGTCTATCTCTTGTCTATGTCCCTATCTCTCAGTACTTGTCTCTCTCTCTTGTCTATGTCCCCATCTCTCTCTCTCTCGCTACTTGTCTCTCCCCCATCTCTCTCTGTCTGTCTTTCCTTGTCTCTCTCCCTGCTTGTCCATCTCTTGTCTATATCCCCATCTCTCTCTCACTACTTGTCTCTCTCCCCATCTCTCTCTCTCTCATCATGCTCACTGCCCAGTAAACCTTTTACCAAAATGGCTCCAACACCTACCTCTTCCTGTCTCTCTCTAATTCTATCTCACCTACTACCCATCCACCTACTTGTCCATCTCTCTCTCTGTCTACCTCGTCTCTCTCCCTGCTTGTCCATCTTTCTCTGTCTATGTCTCCATCTCTCTCTCGCTACTTGTCTCTCTGCCCAATCTCTCTCTCTCTCTCCCTCGCTGTCCTTCCTTGTCTCTCCCTGCTTGTCCATCTCTCTCGCTCTCTGTCTATCTCTTTTCTATGTCCCCATCTCTCTCGCTTGCTACTTGTCTCTCTCCCCCTCTTTGTCCTTCCTTGTCTCTCTCCCTGCTTGCCCATCTCTGTCTGTCTAGCTCTTGTCTCTCCCTGCTTGTCAATCTCTCTCTCTGTCTACGTCTTGTCTATGTCCCCATCTCTCTCTCTCTGTCTATCTCTTGTCTATGTCCCCATCTCTCTCTCTCTGTCTATCTCTTGTCTATGTCCCCATCTCTCTCTCTCTGTCTATCTCTTGTCTATGTCCCCATCTCTCTCTCTCTGTCTATCTCTT
>NC_071272.1:6435000-6505000 GCF_023375685.1 Ictalurus furcatus
CTCAAACGTGACCTATAAACGTGCGTGTGAGCGAATCAAATAACGGAGATTAAATAGCAGCGGACGTTAAGAATCAGATTTCAGGGGATTTAATTTTTTTTTGTAATAGTGGAGGCCAAAAATCCTCGAAATAGTTTACGCGCAGTGATGTTTGTTATTAAATCCGACCTTTTAGCTGTACTCGTGTTCGACGCACGTGAATCGAAGACGGCTTTGGTTGAACGCGCGTCGTGATGACACGGGATTTTTGGGAAAAAAATCGCGAGCTCCTCGGAATGCTGCGGCATTCGCTCTATTTTGCCTTCTTATTAATTACCCCCATTTTCCTAGTTACACAACGGTGAACAACTTACTACTGCAAATACGCGACTAGCAGGGAATTATTATGCAGGTATTAGTTTCCAATAACTGCACATCCTGAAGTGTTTTATTCCTCTTACACCACAGCAATTCTCCAACAATTACATTCTTTTATTTACTAAAGAACTACTTTAAAAAAAAAACACACAAAAAAACAACTTTTTCCACCCGGAAACTGAACGAGGAACTATGAGAGAACTCACGTTAACACACACACACACACACACACACGTTAAATGTACTCGCGTGAGGGAAGCGAGCAGAGAAAACCCTTCAAGTGGTCACAAACACACTACACACTATTGTGTACAACATGACTCCAGACACTCCAATAATAATCGAAGAACATCTACTGCGTGGCATGGACCTTGATGATGTTATCTGGGATTTAATGTGTTTAACCCACACACACACACACAGAGTCGGGGATGAGCGTCACTGAGGAGAACAATGGCTGGCGATAGCATGGCTGGGCAGACTCTGACGTGGGTACGGTGTAGCGAGGATGAGAACACACACACACACACACACACACAGACACACGCCCTGTGGGCACATAACCAGACACTTACACAAGGGTTAGGACTTTAGATGGCCTTTTGCCCTTCCAGCACCATATGACCAGACAGGATGTGTGTATGTGTGTGTGTGTTTGAGAAAGTAGGAGAGTGAAAAGAATGACATCATAGTGGTGTATGTTTAATGAACAAAGCGCTAAAGGAGTGGCACCGGGACGCTTCTCCTCACGCTCATGTCTAACCCGCCATCTTATCACGTTCACACAGGAATATCCCAGGAAACCGTAACTGGGGGTGCGCTCTTCACCTCTCTTAGCTCTGTGTGTGTGTGTGTGTGTGTGTGTGTGTGTGTGTGTAGGTTAAACATGGACACCCATAACATCATCTTAAATGACGAAGCAACACAAGTCCATGAGTTGAGTTACACCACTGCACTGTTTAATCCTGGATTCCGATTGGTCGGCTCCGATTGGTCAATTTTTATAACAGCAGCAGCGACTCACGCCGCGCCCCGATTCGCCTACCATCCGTCCTGAATAGTATCCGAGATCAGAATTAGTGTGTCCAAAATCGTAGTGTGTTGAAACGAGTATCCCAGAGGTACCCGGCTGGTCCAGTAGATTTTCGAAGTGCGGATCCGTGGACATTTTTTTCAGCTAATATTGCACACAACTACTTGCGTTACAGAGGAGGAGGAGTCTTGTGACCGTTTGCGTTGCCGAATTCAACCCGAAAACAAGGCGGATGAGTGTAACGTCAGTGATGCAACTTCAGTATTCAAGTCTAAGAACTTAAACGTTAAGAACTAACCAAAAAATTTATTAAAACGGACGACTCGGAGGGAAATATTCCAAAAAGCAGCCGATAAGAGTCCAGCATAGGTGGGAACTCCTTTAATACTGTTTAAAAAGCATCTCAGGGAAATTCCTCAAGAAATCGGGTGAGAAAATGCCAAGAATACATTTCTGGAAATTCTCGGCAAAAAGCGCGTCTACTTTGAAGATGCTAAAATACTATATTTATTTTTATTTATTTGGGATTTTTGGGAACATAATTCTCACAGTTCCATTTGTGTTATTCCAAAGTTTTGATGACTTTATTATTATTATTATTATAAAATGTGTGGGAGGGGGGGATAAATAATGAATGAGTGTGTCTAAACTTTTGACCGGTAGTGTACGTGTGTGCATTTGTTTTCCTGCTTACTTAAAAACAAAATGAAAATATGCCCATATTTGCTGAATAAAACAATTAAATAATCATGATTTGATGAATAAAACAATTAAATAATCATGATTTGAATATCGATCATCAATGGAGTCATTAACTTGCAGCCTAAATAATAATAATAATAATAATAATAATAATAATAATAATAAATACACGTTTGTGATCTCACTTGAATATCGTGTCATAATCATGAAACGCCACTAGATGTCAGTATTGATCTAGGAAAAATCTAAAAGGTCATTCCACCTCCATCCACCAGAGGGAGGCATGCTGTTCAGACACACCATCCGAATAAAATCTGCCACTCACACACACACACACACACACACACACACACACACATAAACAAAAAAAACAAAACAAAAGTGAGACTTACCGGGAGGCTAGGCAGGAACTTCTCGATGTCATTCAGATCAATACTATCATCCTCGAATCTGCTCTTCATCAATCTGATTAAACAAAGCGGAAAGATCCACCCACGTCAATACCACTGATCACATCGGACCTGCTGAGGTTAATCAGCACAGAGTCGAGCGAGAGAACATTTATTAACTAAACTCTTACTAGCCTTTAGGTGACAGAGTTAGGAAAGAGATTAAAATTGGGAAAGTTACATTTAGCATCGTTCAGGATTTCAAAATCCAAAACCAAAGCAAGCATACACACGCATGCCGGTCATACGCTCGAGCCAGTTGTTTTGGTGTGAACCCGAGTGTGATTGCGGTGTTCTCACCTGCCTGAAGAACCGCACTGAGCCGGAGAACATGCCAGGGTTCCCGTTAGAAGAATGTCAAAGCAGCCACTGATATCACGTGAACGCTAGTGCGGTTCAATTGCAGTGAAAAAGTGAATTGTCTCCGAATCAACTCCACAGCAGGAAGTGAATCAAACTCGAATCAAACAGGTCTTTTGAGTTTCAGCATTTTTTTTTGTTTTTTTTTGTGCTAAACTGAGCCATGAGGCACAAACTGAGTCAAACGACAAAGCTGTAGCGCTGCAGGAATGCAAATAAATAAATAAATAAAAGTGCACACAAAAAAAAACACTGGATGTGATACACATTTGTGTTTCTGTGCGCTTTGATTTGTTTGCTTTTTTCATGAACTAATTGAATAATAGAGCTTTATGAGGATATTTTAAGCTTTACACAACCCTCGGCCAACGTTTTTTTGGTTGTTTTTTTTTTTTTTGCTTCTGGCTTTAAATTAAATTAAAACTGAACAGAACCAAATAGCAAAAGGACTCAAAAGTGTGAAAATGCTCTTATTCTGAAAAGCTTCACTAAAGTGCACCAGAACTCAATTTCAACAGACTAATAGGCGTGAAATAATAGGCATCTTTCTCTTTCTGCTGTATACTTGAAGTCAGTTGTAAAGGACTTTTCACATTTTTGGATCACTAGCTGTGACCTTTTGATAAGCATGTGCCTAATCCAAAAGTGTGTTACCGTTTACAACACTAATAATGGTTTAAAAAGTGGAACAAAAACAGGAAATTAACTCTAAACTGACCTGACTGAATTTTATTCTCCAAAACAACTCACTGTTTCAGAAACAGTCACAGATTGGACATGCCTGATCTCGGATATGCTACATTTTTCTCCCCCGTGGCAATCCCTCTCTGCCACTAGAGGTCAGTATAACCTAAAATATGACCCCACAGCACCGACATGAAGGACTGCTGAGTCATAGCGCAGTACAGTTGTACAACATAAAGCCCTTATTATCACAGTTTATTATTAAAATGCGTTAGAATTCATTTATATTATATATATATACATATATTAAAAACTCATTAATATACAAGTTAAGTGATAAAAACTGAATTTGACCCACTGTAGATTTGATACGAATCAGCATTGTGAGGATCAATAACTCTATGTTTTGTGCATCAGTGCACTGTGAAACCTCTGTAATAGGATTAAGAGTGTAACTAGGGTAACTTGTAACGGCCGGGTCGACAGGATGACGCAATTGGTACTAATCCTTGACGAGTGACAGTTGCTCGCTTTGGAAGCAAGCTTTTGGAAGGCAGCGGGCAGGTTAAATAAATTCTTCACATCGTTACATATGAGAAATAAAGAAGACCATATATTACAAAAAAGAGGGGTTTTTTTTTATTTAGGTCACGTATTAATCGATCAATCAATCAGGGCACCCCAACGCGAGTAACGGAAATGACGTGATCTGACCGTGGACGTCTGGGGTTCGTCTAGACTATGTTTAGGCTTAAGAAGCTAATTTATATTAAAATTAGATTCAGGTTTTGAAATGTAAAAAGGGATGAGAATAGGAGTGAGGAGGAATAAAACAGGCAATGGCATACTGTTCTAATTATTTACTATTTATTTAGATATCTCCCAGCCCTAAGGACAGTGCATCTGTGAAGCTTTACGTTCAGAAATCGGCTTATTTTTTAAATACATTGCCATTTTTATTATTCTGTAAAGTTCTTAGTTGGTGTTTGTGTGTTTATGAAGTGAACTCACCCCTCACGGTCGATGTGTGGGAGATGTTTCGGTGCTCCTCTGTACTGCTTCATGTGGAACTGCGAGAAATCCAGCTTCTCTGGCTGCAGGTCCCACGTTGCACCACTATAATATAATATAATATAATGTAATATAATGCAATATAATATAATATACAGACACACGTTAAAATAATAAACAGTATTTATTGTACACCAAGAGCTGCTACACAGATACGGATTCATTTTTTTTTTTAAACACTCAAATTTTATTCGCAATGGAGCATGATCATGTGATCTTAATAACCTTAACCTCATTATTATACCAATAATGTTTTATAAATGAATATATAATATTGTGAGTAGCTTGCGCATGTATTCTCAAGTGGTGGTGTCTAGGATCATTCACCAAGTCAGCTAGCGAAATAAGTTACAGCGACGAGCAAAAGTTTGCATACCCTTACCACAAAAAGCTAAAAAAGATAACCACCTGGAATTTATAGCGCTGTGTTCAGTGTCAGTTCCTTCGTTAGGACAAGCGAGAAAAATAGTCAAACAGTGCAACAATAGGGATGTTTCGATACAATTTTTTCACACAGAGTACAAGAACATGTTTTTTGGTTACTTATCGATACTGGAACTCATGAAACGCACACACGCGTCTTATTTATAACGGTAGCGAGGTTATTTCAAATAAAGTGTACAGTATTAGCGAGCTAGGATCGATTAGGGTCCAGGTCAGAAAAGCACTTCTTTACATAACCCATTTTTTCTTTTCACTGCGTCAGAATCCCTCGCAGTCAAATCATCGATAGCGGCTTATTGTCAAGAACAGCATTCTGAGTAAGAGCTGCTGTTTTCACCTCACTTACTCCTCATGCTGAGCTTTATGTTCAAGATTGTTTTATCAGGTTACTTGTATTTGAAGAACATGCTGTAGTCCCTTCCTCGATATTTTCGTAGAGCTCACTTTGAATCACTTGCTATCGTTAATCGTCCGGATTAATGTGACGATGAACATGAGCACGGAATTGGATCGATACCGAAGTCCCGACACCGGTATGGACATCGAGGCATCCCTAATGAAATAAATATACTCTAATACCTTATAAGCCTATGTTTAGCCTTTATAACGCTCACAACCCACAATATCAAAGATTTTATATTTAGGGGTCCAAGCACCCTTTAAATATAAAGCAAATATTGCTCATGAAAGAAATCCATACCGAAGGGGTACGTGGAATTTATTCCTAATCTTTTTTATCCTATGAGGTGATAGGTCATCTCAGGTGTGTATAATTACTGAGTGGATGATGATGATGATGATGATGATGATATTACCCGTGGGAGTCCATGGTGTTGGCAGCCCATATGTCCGTCCCCAGTATGTCAAATGAACCGTCTCGGTTTCCATTCTACACACACAAGGAAGAAAATAACACGTTGGAACATTGGTTCAAATGAACCATGCGTGTAAGTGTGTATGTATGTGTGTACCTTGGAGGGCGCACAGAACGGTTTGTTGCGTCCTTGGCTGCCTGATCTCGAACCGGATCCGGGCTGAGAACCAGAGCTTGGTCTTGAACCTGTACTTCCGTTACTGCTGTGTTCCCACTCATCCTGCAGAAAGACAAAGCGACAGAAGGACATGAAGAAAATAGAGACAGACACAGTGAGAGGGGCGTGGGGGGGGTGTTTTGGTAGCTACTTAAAATCAATACTAGTGGTACATGTGGGCGGGGCTAACACCGATATTTGTTGATGCTTGCAAATTCTGTGCGATGTACACAATTCTCGATTCTGATTGGTCAGAAGGTGCTGATTACTGGTTTATATTAATGTGCTCATTCTAATATGTTAACATTTCCATAGTAACGGCTTACGCAAGAACTCGTGTCCAATGTAAAAAAAATAATAATTAAATAAAAAATAAATAGATAAAGGGTGTAATTGTCTATACGGCGAAGTTTTCTGCGAGGAAACATTTATTTAACATTTGTGTACGGAGTCTCAGGTGTGTCGGTTGCCTAGAAACTATTTCTCAATCGTTTACTTTACAGATTTGTATGTTAAACAGCAGCACTGTAACATGGCTGTAGGAAGCCTAATGACCTGCCATTAAACTTGTTCTGACACCGAAACTGCTCACACACACACCCACACCCCCCCCCACACACACACACACACACACACACACACACACAGAATGCTGACGGGGTGAGTAACTCATAGCAACCAGAGCTCCTGGTACCATATTGACTGAAGCTTGGGATGAAACAGCACTAACGTAAATAGAAAATGTGCAGTGAGGCTGTTCATTCTATCTCTCTCTCTCTGGCTCGCTCCCACTCTTCTCCCTGTTCCCTAACACACACTTATTTCCACATAAACAAAAATCGCTAATAAAAAGGTCTACTCAGTGCATAGCCAAAACCCTGAAATCCTTTCGACATTTCTACAACAAAGCATTGTACGTGTTACAGCTACATAATGTGAATATGCTAATTCGCTAATATGTTTATGATATTCCTGCTACACAGACCACTGACTGCTACACCGATATTAACTTGGAACGAACAACATACACAGTAGAAACGAGCAACATCATAGTAGCAATATGCGAGTGTGTGTGATGTACACATAGGCACGGACGAGATGTGGGGGCAAGAAGTAAACAGAAAATTCCAATGATTTTAATTCAACCCTTAAAATTGCAGAAGAGTCCTGTCTGGAACCAAATCTAAAGTCTACAACCCATTTTCGTACACTACTGAGGCCAGTTCGTGGTGATGCAACTCCTGGGTCATTATGTGGAATACGTGGGATGCTGTTGTAAACCTGGCAACATCCATCTGAAAAAAGGAAAGCTGGTGTTTGAGCAATAACAAGAGCTCTGCTGATGGACATGAGCTTCCATGCTGCGCGCATTCAGTTCCAGAACCAACTATTTCAGCGAAGCCTCCAGGATTTCCACAGAAGTACATTTTGAGAATCGGGACATCTTTAAACAGTGTAATACAATGCACAAATGTATTATTAGTGCACTGGTTGTTTTGGGGGGTTAAAAGTGTAGCATAAAAAGCAGTGAAACTGGAAATGCTGGAAATGTAATCTCTAGCCTGTGTATGGTTGTTAAATCAAATGCGGTTCGACACATTCTTTGCTCTTGTTTATTAGAACTCAACTACATTAAAAAAAACAGTCTAAAAGTAAAGATGTCCAGAATCAGTCTGTGATTTAGATTGGAACAAAAAAATAACGAAGGAAAAAAAAACTCAATACTCGTGCCACCCCTAAAATGTACAGACAGAAACCCAGTCAGACGGCCAGACGACTCACCGGTTTGGATGATCCTCTACCCCGCGAGGACGACCAGCTCCCATCTATTTTATCACAGCAGTCCTCCGTCCACTGAAAGAGAGAGAGAGCGAGAGACAGGGAGATGGATGACTGGAAGAAGAGTAGGGTAAGAGATTAAGGGAGGGGAACAAAATAAGAAGGAGAGACGGCAGTGAAAAATGACTGAGTTGAGATTGCAGCGACTTGCTCATAGGGCATTAATAAGTCTTTAACCAATTATACTAGTTTATATGGTTAAAAATCCTGAAGGATTTTGGACTGCATTTATACTATTTCATAGTTATGTAAACCTGAGAGATGTTGGACTGGGTTTATACTAGTTTACATAGGTTATGGTTATATAAACCTGAGAGAGATACTGGATGCGTTTATACTAGTTTATGGTTATATAAACCTGAGAGAGGCTGGACTGGGTTTATACTAGTTTACATAGGTTATGGTTATATAAACCTGAGAGAGATACTGGATGCGTTTATACTAGTTTATGGTTATATAAACCTGAGAGAGGCTGGACTGGGTTTATACTAGTTTACATAGGTTATGGTTATATAAACCTGAGAGAGATACTGGATGCGTTTATACTAGTTTATGGTTATATAAACCTGAGAGAGGTTGGACTGGGTTTATACTAGTTTACATAGGTTATGGTTATATAAACCTGAGAGAGATACTGGATGCGTTTATACTAGTTTATGGTTATATAAACCTGAGAGAGGTTGGACTGGGTTTATACTAGTTTATATAGGTTATGGTTATATAAACCTGAGAGATGTTGGACATGGGTTTATACTAGTTTATATAGGTTATGGTTATATAAACCTGAGAGATGTTGGACTGTGTCTTGTCTGCGTTGTCATTCTCGTTCTCATTCTCATTCTTGTCATTTAAAAGTCCCTGCACTTGATATTCGAGCACGTAGCTGTCGATGAATCGCTCGAGCTCTTCGATCTCCTGTGAGCGCGTGCTTCCCGCCTCTGATGATGCAGACGCCACCGATGAGCTCTCCATGGCAACCGGTGGGCGGGGCTGTGAACAGAGAACGGGAAGGAAAAAAAAGGGACGATTTGTTAATATATGCTAGCTTTCAGAAAGCTACTGTAAAACTGCCAGATTTCTTAAAAAAAACAAAAAAAACACTAGGAAATCCTAAATCAAATAAGTTTAATAAAATTCAACATTAAGAACAAACACAACTTATCAGCCGAGTGGTTTTTCAGCTTGTGAACTACTTTTGGAGGGAGAATAGTAGTTCAGTGAACAGATAACTAATCTTAGCCAGCTAGCTAGTTTGTTGTTTTGCGAGTGATAAGAGACATTATAAGAGTCTTTGTTTGAGGTATGTTTAAGTCTCTGAGAGGACATATTTCTCCAACAGAGCTGTAGTATAGAAAAATGTTGGGAATGTGTCACGGTACAGGTCGCCTCACGTGTCTGTGTGTGTCATCAACAAACTGATACTTGAGCATGCTATCGCTTGTTATCACCCTTCCCTCTTTTACAGTTTCACCTACTCACAACATTTCCAGCCCTATTCTGGCATTTTATTTATAACCCCATCTCGGCCTCTTCCTTCCTTTCTCCTTCTTCGCTCCGGTCTCTCCCGTCTCGTTACACATCCATAAAGAGACTCTAATCTTCTGTAAGACTCTGCTCGAGTCCTGGCCAGGCAAAGAGGATTTATAATTGGAGAAGAGGGCTAATAAATTCCCTTCCATTGAACTAGCATCAGGTTCAAGGGTTTATTTACTCAAACCTTCCATATAACGGCATCCTACTTCCTGTTCCTTTAAATATCCCACCTCATTTCAAAGCGAGACACCGCTACATGAGACGGCGCAATAAAGGCAAATGAATGCTGCGAAACGATCGGCACTAACGACGAGGAAACGCCTGGTTTCAGACGGATGTTCAGTCCCTTGTTTGCTGATAAAAATAGAAAGGAAGTGTGAATGTACTGGTGTCGGAGCAGTCATGCGTCACATCCTGTTCGTCGTGTGGCTCAGACACATGGTCAGAACGGACCTCTGACTATCCCGACTAACCTCTAAATCTCAACCAGCTGTTAACACGAACCTTGCAGCTGGAACTACAATCAGGGCGAACTGCACTTAATCGACATCTTCTGACCAATCAGAATCGAGAACGCAACAAGCGCTGGGTTATAAACGGATGTTATTGTGTCGTGTCTTGCCTTTGCAAAAAAAAAAAAAGTAGTCATAAACTTGTACAGCTGCCATGAATTGCATTCACATGCAAACACAAACACACACACACACACACACCTGTGGAATGTGAGCAATGCAGGGTTTCCCAGAGGAGCGTCTTCTATCGACTGAGCACTCAAACACAACACAGCGCTCATGATTTATCAATGAAACGTTTTATCCGGCTCTATTTAACATCCTTAAAAACCTGCACCCTCAGTAAAAGCAATCGGTTAAGGAGATCTACACAATTCACTTCATTATAACCCACTTATCCTCCATCAGCCACCACTTCTTCTCACGTTTATCACCGACTCGCTGCAACCTGTGAAACCGTCTTGAAAACCACGATCCATGATACGAAGACAAATAATAATAATAATAATAATAATAATAATAATAATAATAATAATTTGCCCGTCATGTCGCTACACCAAACATGACCAAATCACCTAGGAATCCGAAGAATCCGACCGGATATGGATCTTTCTCCAGCTGTACTACAACTTCTCTACCCTGCACGCTGAAACGGCACCATTATGTGCTTTGTTTACTCCTCCTCCTCCTCTTCCTCATCCGTGGGATTGAGATAAAAACCAGGAAATTAAATGTTCATTAATGCAAAACAGTCAAATAAAACGACAGCTTCGGGAGCAGTTTTCCATCTACTAGGTTCAGTTAAAATTTTTTATCTTTTTTTAAGTGTCATTTAAAGACTTGTTCTTAAGTCCTTGCTGCAGAACTAAACGTCCAGGGGGTGGAGCTAGACCTGGTCCAACTCCTCCAGTAATCCTCCCCCTGATCACTAACCCTCACCCTAAACCAGGAACCGCTCTGCACACTGATCCAGACTGAAACACCCCGAGCTGTCGTCACCCACTTGGTTTGACCACACCGAAGTAGGAGGAGCTGGATCGTCTCCGACTCCACCCCATGGATTTCTAGAGGACTTCTGAAACAAATGGGCTGATATTACCGCAAATTATTTTCATCACAGCTTGGCAGAATTCTCCAGACCTAAGCACCGATGTCGAATTCAGTTACGCTTCGTTTCCAGGTACCATCCGAACCGATCGGGTGCTTCTGGGTGGAGCTAAAAACAGCGATTAACTGATCAAACAGTCGTACAGACATCCTGATTAATGCTTCTAACTGGAAATGATTCTCTACCGGAACAGAAATCTTCACTACTGGGCTAAAGTAGAAGGACAAACATTTAGCATTTCAGATTTGTTTTTATTTATTTAACCACAGGAATGTTTGTTTATGGCGTTTGTAGCTGGATCAGAAGTCAAATCCACCGTTTTCTAGTTCTAATGCCGAACGGCTTCCTATTCACTTTGCTTGCGCCTTATGCAGGGTATAACGTAATGGGTCTGAACGCTGTAACGGACACGAATCGGAGATACTCCTCTTTATGTCCACAATAATGTTGCCCTGGAAACATCCTTTATACACATACAGGCTCGAAAACATCTGACAGCAAACTTCCGATCGATAACGCATTGAACGTGATGCGTAGCAGTCTCACGCGAGTAAAGCGTCAGCGCTTTAAGTTTCCATCTGTTCAGTAAACCTCGATGGCTTTCGGATTTCAAAGGGAACGAAAACCTAAACTAGGGGGTGGGGCGATATGAGAAAAATATCACATTCACGATTCTCAAAGGCATTTCTACGATACGACAACATGCATCACGATGTGTAGGATTGCGAACAATTTCCCAGCAATACGGTAGTATTAGACGATGCATTTCATTTCATAGACGTTATCAAAATATCGTGGTCCTTGAAGGCGTTTCTACGATACATGAAATTCGTTTCAGTTTGTGTTTTTTTGTTTTAGATTGTCCTCTTTGTTTTTTTTGCTTTAAATTATTTTTAAATTCCACTAAGAAACTCTACCATGAACAGTTTGCTCTCAGGCGTGTACACGGTTTTCTAGAAAGCGCCGTAAAATTCAGAATATCATCTCCGGATAATGGCGTCCATGTGAAGTGACCCATCAAAACAATGGTGAACTTCTTAGGTTATAACGTATGCAATATATCTTGCGTTTGGATATTGGTTTCACGGGTCACATAATCTCCAGCACAGGCAGCGGGACACTTAACAAATGCGCGTTCAATCCATTACAGCTCGAGTTTGGTGAATAGATATTTGGAGAGAGGAGATAACGGATGGACGAACGGACGGCCCGCACATGCGCGTGCGCACACACACACACTCACACCCACAAACAGTGTGGAACAACAGGGCTGTTGTTTTCAAATGACAATCTGGTGAAGGAGAGTAGCGTTTCTCACTGGTCTACACATATTCAGTATTGTTTCGCTGTATCGAGCCACCAAGACCGTCTCAATGCTCCTCGGTACCGACCGGAACCGACGTTCGTCTGAAATATTTTCACTGTCTAATAAAATCTCCCACGCGTGCATTCGGTTGAGACGAGGCGAGTGTGACTCTCAAGGCGTTTCATTTACATCATCCTCATGCTCATCAGACCCACCATTCAGTCAGCCCTAATGCCCTGGGGTGGGGATGGGGCGGAGTCATCCTGGGAAGAGACCACACCCATCAGGATAGAAAAGTTTTTATCATAGGATGAAGTGGATCAGTCATGCTTCATGCTTCACACAATAAATAAATAAATGCCCCAAAACAGAGCCACTGGTTATTCACCCCCTCACACACATTTTTATCATACACAACATATATCACAATATGTACGTTTAAAAAAACAACCGAACAAACAAAAACTTTTACATTTTTTTAATTTAATGTCTACAAAAAATACATGCGTTTCTTTTATTTCTTTTTTGATATTATAAAAGATATCGTCCGTACAAACGTTAACACTTTACCATTTTAAATATTCAAATATTTTTATTAACACTAAATCAAAGTCTTCCGGTTGGTTTGCATTTTTAATGAATTTTCTAAAAATAAACAGAAACGAGTAAAAAATAAAAACGAATCATAGTGACCACAGTATCTCAGAAAAGCATACTGTGACATAATTTATCAGGATATCGATATAGATAAGATCATGTCGTCATGTTGCCCAGCTCTAGTATCCATCCCTAACACACGCTCAGAAATGAAAAACACGGACACGTTCACACACACAATAAACATTGCGTGTTTATTCGTATGAACACAAGTACATTATGTTCACACAATGTCTGGAATGCCATTGAGAGAGAGGCTTGCCGGTGTGTGGGTGTGTGTGTGTGTGTGTGTTGGATTGTTAGATTTAAGCTCACCAAAAACACAGACCACAGATACTTAGAAAAGAAAAGCTAGACCTTCGAGACGAACATGTAATTCTCCTCAGAGCAGCTGGAAGGAATAAAACACTCATGGACATGCTGCTGTAGGAAAATAATCAACGACATGGTGGTTTTTCCCCCCAGTCGTTTTCCAAAAAATATCATTCAGAGGCCTTTCCCGAGGTGGCAAACTTCTACAAAGCACTGACACTGGAGACTCCTTCCATAAACATCAACGTAAACCTGGGATTTGTCTTACAGCTGGAACTGATGCGGTGAATGATGAATGGAAACCTTCTGACCAATCAGATTCGAGAAGTCCAAACAGCGTCGTGGTTTTATGGAAACTTGTACATTTTTCTACATTTCTACTCGAAAACCAGAAGAAACTGCAAAATGTTCGGGAATTACGAGATGATGTGATTTGACGCCGGGCAAAAAAAAATAATTTAATTCCAATTTTTTTTTTTTTTAAAAAGAGTTTCAGAACCCAATTTTACTGAAATCTATTCATTTTAATAATCTGGATAGGACAAGACTACAATGTTCGTCAAACTGACGCAGAAGGTAGCTAGCTAACTATGACATCGCAACTACTAGCCGTTTAACTAGCTCATCTGCTAACAGCGGCTCGAGAAGGGGATTTGAAGCACAAGTCGAAAGCATGATGGCTAATGAAGCACGCCTGTGTTTTACGTCTGACGCTCTATTTATGTTCTCGTTCTTTCTCTCTGTGTGTGTGTGTGTGTGTGTGTGTGTGTGTGTGTGTGCGTGCAGTGGGTTCAGCAGGATAAGCGGGCTCAGGCTGCACATTGTTTATTTAAGGGCACAAGCATCAGTAAATAAAAGCTCACATGTTCTTACCCCAGTGCCAAAATTCAACAACTCTGACTCAGTGGTGGTGATAGTGTTTTTAAATGTGTTGAACCATCATGACCCAGTATAAGCCCGTATACGTCCGTCCTTTCACTCTCTCTGTCATTTAGAATTGATGCGTTCAGTGCTGCCAACTTAGAGACTGTCACTTGAAGTAGAGCGAGCAGTTTCCCTCAAATCACCAGCAGAGTCTAAAGCCAGACTGAGGTGTGCTTGGATGAGATGTTCCCAACAACCAATCACTGACCACTGACGTTCCCAACCACTAACCATCGACGTTCCCAACAACTGACTACCGACGTTCCCAATCACTGACCACCGACGTTCCCAACAACCAATCACTGTCCACTAATTTTCCAAACAACCAATCACTGACCACTAATGTTCCCAACAACCAAGTACTGACCACAAACATTCCCAACCACTGGCCACCGACGTTCCCAACCACTGGCCACCGACGTTCCCAACCACTGGCCACCGATGTTCCCAACCACTGGCCACCGACGTTTCCAACCACTGGCCACCGACGTTCCCAACAACTGACCACCGACGTTCCCAATCATTGACCACCGACATTCCCAACCACTGGCCACTAATGTTCCCAACAACCATCACTAATGTTCCCTACAACCGATCACTAATGTTCCCAACAACCGATCACTAACTACTGTTCCCAACAACCGATCACTAAATAATGTTCCCAACAACCGATCACTAATGTTCCCAACAACCAACCACTGATCACTAATATTCCTAACAACCAACCACTGATCACTAATATTCCCAACAACCAATCATTAACCATTAATGTTCCCAATAACTGGTCACTAATGTTCACAACAGATGCAGCAACGTTGTTATGGGCTTACAGAGAGAGAGAGAGAGAGAGAGAGAGAGAAATTCAGATCTATGAGGTTATCAGAGAGTATGTCAGAGCTATGCAGGATGCTGGATTTCCAGGAGGAGGGGGAACATAGTTAGCTGGCCATCTATGATCAGCGACTAGCTTAGCCAACAAGGCTAAGTAGCGAGCATTAAAACTGCGAATAACGCTAACGACATCGCGCGATCATCAACACAACTTACAGTGTAGCTAATAAACATCACCAGAGTAAACCATCCACGTATATCAGTGACGTCATCAGACGGCTTATTAGCTAAACTCAGTTAGCAAACGCGGCTAGCTACATCATTACATTCTATCAGCAGTTGCTACACAACAGACACAACAGCTAAATAAGTGTCAGTTGTTTTTAATGGCCGAATAAAATAAATCTATCAATCAAAATCTACCATAAGGCTTATTCCTACAACATAATGATTTAAATGTTTAAGTTATATTAAAAAATATACATATATAATATATAGTGACTACTGACAGTTATAGCTGGTTAGCTACACATTTTCCAACCAACCTGTTTTTCCCCATCCGTATTCCAACGTTCCTACTTCCCTCGCTGCGATTGGCTAGCATACCATCCTCGTGGCATATTAACCAATCACAGAGCAGGAGGCAGGATCCTACTAGCCTATCCTACGCAAGAAGGCGGGATTTTGTCGGAATACAGGTGGGAATAAATAACGCCCATGTACGATGTGTTACTACGAGTTAAAAATTAAAGGGATATTCCACGGACAAAAGACAGACAATACTCACCGGAAACGTGGACTCGAGTCGGTGAGGGATCCGCGGGACGGCCTACTGTCTTAAATCCGCCGTGTCATAAGGAAAAACGTGAGAGAAATTATGTAAAAGAGAGAGCGAGAGAGGGAAAAAGGGGAGGAAAGAGTAAAGCTGCAGCGTCCCCGACACGCGCGCGCACGCGCAACACAGATGGAGAATGCAGGAATGTGACGACACCGACGGGTTGGATCACGAGGCCGCATGCGCGTGGAGCACACACTGATGAATTATGGGAAATTAAGATTTATTTTATTTACTTACTGAAGGGTGTGACGATATGATATTAATATCGCGATACACGTTTCTGAGTATCGTGGGTATCGTCCTTTTTTTTGATTGATATCATTTCCCCTCCATTAACATTAAATTAAAAGTACACTATATGCCCAAAAGTTTGACCATCACACCCATATGTCCATGTCGAACATCTCTTATTCCAGATGAATCCGTCTTTAATTATTATAATAAGCTCCATTCTTCTGGAAAGGATTTCCACTAGACTCTGGAGCATGTTTGTGGGGATTTGTGATCATTCACACATTCCACAAGAGCATTAATGAGGGCTCTGTGCAGGACACTCCAGATCTTCCACCTTCTTCCAATCTTAACACACCATGTCTTCATGGAGCTGGCTTTGTGCACAGGTGCATCGTCATGCCGGAACCGGTTTGGGCTTCTTAGTTCCTGAAGGGAAATCGTATAACCCTACAGCGTACAAAGACGTTCTTTACAACTGTGCGTTTCCAACTTTGTGGCAACAGTTTGGAAAAGAACCACATATAGGTGTGATGGTCAGGTGTCCACATACTTTTGGCTGTATAGTTATCATCTATTGTGAATTTGAATCTTTTTTTAAAATGGAAATTTATGAAGCGCAGATAATTTTCCATGTGTATTTTACTGAAACGCGAGCTCTAAATTTACACTCAGGTCCATTTGGACCTGACCGGACAAGTATTTGGACAGTGATAGGATTTTCAGGATTTCACCTCTGTACACCACTACGCTGCCTGTGAAGATGGACGGACTATGTAAAAATTCCTAAAAGGTTAATTTTTTGTTAAACCCCTGGAATAAAAGCTGAATTAAAGTCTACATTTCAATCACATCTTGCAAATTGCTTCTTTTTAAATCCATTGTGGTGGTGTACAGAGGCAAAATTACGAAACTTGAGTCGCTGTCCAAGTACTTACAGACAGACCTGACTGTACGTATTGGTTCTGTTGATATTATATGAGCATATACTGTTCATGCTGTATGTGTTTTTTAGTGTAATTGGTCACATGACCAGTTCCTGAGGAAAAAGACGTCAACATTTTGATGTTCTAAAATATGTATAAAAAGAATTGAGTAAAAGTTGTTATAAATGTGTTATACTTTAGGATACATCTGATATATTCAGTCCATAAAATCTTTCATTTTTTGTTGAAAATTCTGTTTCATCTCTACCTCAATAACTGATTGGATGTTAAATCTATTTTTGTATTGATTTGTTCTCTTGCTGCACTTAAAAAAAAAAGGGGTAAGTATTTGTCAGCAACACATCAGCTTAAACGTGTGATATATTGTGAAGATGTACAGTGATTATATGTTTTCCATGTCACTCCCGTTTTGTTGTCTTTCAAACTAGAATTGAACTTCTTTAAAATAATTTTCTTTTTGTGAAGCTCTAAAAGAATAAAAGCAAGCTCTAAATGTAACTATTGCTTGTCTTGATTTTATACAAACTTGTGTGTGTGTGTGTGGGTGTGTGAGAGAGAGAGGTTTTAAACTACATCAACATAAAAAAAAAATCTAAGTAACGCATACTATAAACTTTATAATACAGATACACCTGCCTTACTTGGTCTGTATAATCCTTAATTTTTTAGATATAATTTTATATATATATATATATATATATATATATATATATATATATATATATATATATATATATATATATATATATGGTTATTCAAAACCGAAAACAACTAACCTGACATTAATACTTGTTAAATACTTAATTCTTTGTACATATTTGTAGCAAAACATCCAATTAAATGTGTAATCTGTTAAGAAAAAGGATAGCAATGATTTTTTTTGCCATATAACTTGTGCTGTCTTTCTAACTACATTTTTATCACAAACATTTTCTCTGAATTTGAATTTGTGAAGAATTTTTTGTTGTTGTTTTTTTAGATGAACATACAACATGTCTGTGATGTATTTGGTCACATGACCAGAGCCTGAGAAAAAAAGAAGCTGTAAAAAGAAAAAAGTAAAACATGCTATAAACATGTCATAATATAGATACAGATGCGGTATTTGGTCCACATGATCTATCGTTGCTTTAAATTATTATTATTATTATTTTATTTTATGTTCACATGACAGATAAACAGTAATACATAATTTAGCTTCGATCATTCAAAAAATATATATTATTTACTATACTCTTATATATACTGTATACTGTATATATATTCTGATTTACAGAATAAGTCACAGAATAAAGGTGTAAAATTAATCATGTGCTTTTCTTGTTTTGGATTGTTTTTTGATTGCATAATCAGTTAAAATGTAAGTTAAAGTATGATTTAAAACATGTGTACCGATTGCATCTATGTATTTAAACAAACTGATTCAACTTCTCATCAGTCACCAAGAATAAGTCTTATATTTTCATGAATTAAAAAAAAATGCCATACAGGTTCCAAAAAACAAAACAAAAACAAAAAACAGTCAGGTAAAGATATTCCTAAAATAATTATTTAGCAAATATTGACTGAGTTTTACACAAGTACACATTCTCAGCTGCAATGCTTTGTTTTGTGCTGCTCTGTCGCGCCCCCTGGTGGATTTTCCCCCTACTTCTCGTATTTTCGTTTCTGCTTCAGACCCCTAGTGGCCAAAAATCTAACAGAAGATGCTTTAGGCCAGGGGTTCCCAAACTTTTCCAGGGCAAGGCCCCCCGAATGGTATTAACATTTGACCGAGGCCCCCCTTTTGCAAGATGTCTTTAAAACACATTAAAAATACAGACTTCTGAATATATCCCCCCTTTTTTTTTTAAAAAAAAAAAGATAATTACATCTTACATCTTTACATTACATTACATTAGGAATTGATTGTGTGTGTGTGTGTGTGTGTGTGTATGTGTGGTTGTCTGAGAGTGAGAAAGAGAAAATCATGTATTTATTTATTTTTCACACCAAATTGTTGAGGCCCCCCGGGTGCCCCCTGGCGGCCCCCACTTTGAAAACCACTGCTCTAGGCTAAGAAATATGCAGACACGAACCTGAAACAGGACCTGTAATGACCTTTAATTATAGCATTTTAATACTAAACTACTAAAATAATTGTTCAAAGCTGGAATAATCGAGTTCATTTATTAATTTTATTTATGTTGATAAACTTATAAGGGGAAAAAAAGGATAGTTAAGTTTCAGTTTGACTTCATTTATTTATTTATTTATTTACTTACTTACTTACTTACTTACTTGTTTATAAGCTTGTTCTTGACAAAAGTAAAAAAAAAATCATTTTGCAAGAATTAACAGATTACAATGTTAAACACATATTATTCACAACATAGTCCACTATTTGGGGATCCTTAGTCTCTCTCTCTCTCTCTCTCTCTCTCTCTCTCTCTCTCTGTCAATTTCAAAGTACTTTATTGGTATGATTGTTTAAATACAATATTATACCATTTATATACCATGCTATAAAATAAAATACAATCAGATAAATTAGAAATAAGTAAATGAGCAGTATGAGTGTGTACGATTGTCCAGTGACCTGACTCCGCCCCCCAGTAGCACCTGCATTTGGACTCCGCCCCAGTAGCACCTGCATTTGGACTCCACCCCCAGTAGCACCTGCATTCGGCTTGTTTCTTATAGGTTGGAAAACTGTGGTAAGAGCTTACAGACTTACAGACAGTATTTTTCTTGTGTTACGAAAGCTATGACAGTGAAGGAGAAAGTGTTCCTCTGTCTCACCCTCACCAGTCTTACAGTGACAGCACACTCTTTCTTCCTTTGGAAGCCATGCTAGCTTGTGTCTGCCTTTCTCTATGGCTAGGCCGTGATCACTGAGCTTGGAGTGTGTAAGGATCTGACTCTGTTCTGTATCTCTGACGCTGAAGAGCTGCTCTGCCAGCTCGTATTTTCTGTTTAGGGCCCTATAACATTCTAGGTTACTTTGGTTTTTACTTCCACTTTCCCAGTGGTCCAGTTGATTGTTAGTGTGGGTGGGTGGGTTTGTGAGATTCAGAGCCAGCTGACAGAGGGGACTGGTTTTTAGGGCTGAGCTCTTGGGCTTTAAGGGCTTGGTTTTGAAGTATATCAGGAGAGCTTGATTTTAAGATGAGTCCAGATTTTATGTACAAATAATGGATATCAGATCTCTCTCTCTCTCTCTCTCTCTCTCTCTCTCACACACACACACACACACACACACACACACACACTTTTGCTGTGAAGGTCACAGAGGCTGCCGTCTCTCTCTAACACTCTGCAGTTGCTTTTCACATGTTTTTTAAGAACTTTTCTCATCTACAACAACAGTGCTGCAGAGCTGAGTCGCCCCCCCCCACCACACACACACACACACACACACACACACGCGCACACACACACATGCACAGATGCACACACATGCAGAAAACAGTTTCACGTCTTATGAGCATGCGTGATCTCACACACACACACACATGCAGAAAACAGTTTCAAGTCTCATAAGCATGCATGAACACACACACACACACACACAGTCAGAAGTCTCCTGAAGTTCCACACTCTCCAGATGGCTGTAACACTTTAGCTGTCGCTGTCAGAGACTAATTAATCTTCCTGGTGAGAGCCATCTTCCCGCGGACTTCCAGCACCCAGCCACAGCTCCCACCCTCCTCTTTTCTCATCCCTCCATCCTCCATCCTTCCCCTCACTTCCTCTCTCCAACTCTCACCCTCAGTGGAGTACCTGACACCAGCACAGGACTCTCTCTCTCTCTCTCTCTCTCTCTCTCTCACACACACACACAAGTTTTAAATGGCTAGCTCGTCTCGAATGGCGAACCCTGATTATGTAACATGGAGTTGAGGGCAGATTTGCTACTGAACACACGTTATTCCTTTTAAAATTGAGAATTTATCAGTACTTCTGTTTAAAAACTGCTCCTAAAAGCATTACATACTGTATGAACTCTCTCTCTCTCTCTCTTTCTCTCTCTCTCTCTCTCTCTCACACACACACACACACAAACAAGACTCAAGCCTTTTTCAGAACTTGCCCACTAAGCTAGTCAGCTAGCTAACTTAGCTAATGTTCCCATTAAAGAAAATCTTCCTTGTTATGATGATGGTGGCTGCTGTTACATAAATCAGTGATTAAATGACAGATTTTGAGCAGACAGAGACACACACACTTGCGATACAGCTAACGTGAGCTAATGTACTAGTGGCTAACTAGCCAGTGTTAGCAGGCTATTCCTGTCATTTTGAATGGTGTTAAAGGTGTAGAAATATTGTTCCTATGAATGTTTTCAGTAGAGTTTGAGAATTAAGACACGCACAGCCTCAGAAAGAACTTTGCTTTCACAGCTGATGAATGTTTATTTTTTTGTTAGAAATGTCTTGTTGATCTGCTTTAGCATATTAAGCTTAATTTTTTTTTGCATAAGCTTAATGTACTATAGATATAAAGTTCTGATGGAATCTAATATATGGAATCTAATTTTGATTTTAATAATTTTGAGAGTTTCACATCCTACAACCTCACAAGAGCGTTGTTTTTTTTGTTTTGTTTTTTTTTTCCATTTGCAGTTACATTTAACATTGTGGAAAGTCTGAGAAAACAAGTTAGTTCCTGTTCTCACTTATATACACTATAAACTCTCTCTCTCTCTCTCTCTCTCTCTCTCTCTCTCTCTAGTACGCAGAGTGTTATGGCTTTACCTCTGACTCCTACAAAGCACTGACAATGGAGACTCCTTCCAGAAATGTTATATAAACATCTCCTTAGAGATAACCATTTCACCATTTCAACAATTACGTTTTTTTTTTAAACATTTATTTTGAGCATCCGCCATGCTAGTCCCTGTGTACGTTGTTACTATAGAAACTACTGTCAGAGCTGCTGATATTGAACATTAATCAACACCTTCTGACCAATGGAAATCAAGAACGCAACAGCACTGTGGTGTAATAGAGAGTAGACATGGAAGCGATATTGCAGGAGAATGGAAATTGTCCAGGTACTGTATAATAATCTGTGCTACTGTACACGTTTCTTGATATATCAGCAATGAAAGCTCATTTTTTTCCACACTGGTACATTAGGTTAAGATTTTGTTAACAAGCCCATCTGCTAATAAGAATCAAAACAGCCATATTAAAGCCTGAGTGTTGTACGTCTGCCATCTAAACGCTGCATTTGTTTCTGCCTCATTCCTGACAGTTTATTGTAATATTGTCTCATTAGCTCGGTGAGTCACATGGGCTCGGTGCCAGGCGGTGTGTGGGCAGCAGAAACACACCAGTCGTTGGTTATTTTGAAGCGAATGCGAATGTGTTCCTTTCTAATTCTGTGATCCTGTTACCCTCGCTACTAAAGAAGACAGAGAACTCTCACATGTGGCCAAAGATAGACCGAGAGATGGAGAGAAGGATGAAATGATGAACGTTCCAATAAACACATTTTCAATTAGATCAGATTGAGAGTAGAAATTGGAATAAAACTGCAGGAAAGTGAGGACCGTAATGCATACGGAGAAGGACTGAGAGGAGGAAAGTTTGCAAAAGGGAAAGGAGAGAGCTGTTGGAGGGGACGGTAGGCGGTAATTAGTAAGAGAGAGCCAGCGTGATGATATTTCCGTGAGGCTGCGGCTTGCGCTTAAAAAAGGCCAAACTTTAAACATGGAATTAGACAGCACGGCCCATTCGCTTCTTAAACTCGATGTCCTTCTCGCTCTGACCAGGACGCTGAGACTCTCAAACCATAATACACTGTAATATACAGTATATATACATATATAGTGTTATACATTAGCCTCCCCTGACGCCATTTCACACACTAACTCTCTGTGTGAATGTGTGAATGTGCTGTTACTCTGTGTGTGTCTATGTGTGAAAAAGGAAAATGGACATGATCATGATTTTTTTTTTATTATTTTAAAGAGAAACAGGGTGTGTGAAACTATAAATCTATAAATAGATAATTGTGAATATTGTTTATATATCTTTTCTTTTTTATACCATTTTCCCCCATTCGAAAGTAATAATAGTTCTATAGACAGATATTGATTTAGCTTTGTGCACCTTCATTAAAATAAACTAGTCAATAACACAGAGCTTATACACACTGTAATAAAAAATAAAAATAAAAACATTCTGAAGCATTCCCTGGTTGCAAAAATATCAGCACCCCTACAATTAACACTGTTTGACGCCTCCCCTGGGGAGAATAACATCACCGAGTCTTGTCTTGTAATGTCTAACAAGACTGGAAACTTTCGTAGAGGAGCTTGGAGTCGTTCATGATGCAAAACATTTTAAGCTTGGTTATATTCTTAGCTTTGTGCATGTGGACTTCCTTCTTCGATTCAGACCACAGGTTTTAAGTAGGGTTCAGATCCGGAGACTGAAATGGTCATTGTAAAACACTGATTTTGTGTCCCGCAGGCATTTCGGGTGTTTATTTAGATGTATGTTATGTTGTTTAAAGGTCTGTCTCCAGCCAGGTTTTAACCTCCTGGCAAAGACAACCACCATCACACTCTTTCACCAAGCGTGCAGATTTTCCTGGCCATGGTTTGATTTTGGTGATGTGCTTATTTCAATACACTTTTGCTTCATTTCTTTTTTTCTTCTTTAAAGACCTATCTATGGCAAAGTCTTAACCTCCTGGCAGAGGCAACTAGGTTTAGGGCTGAGATATCCTCATACTTACAGTACCTCCATATTTTGGAGTGGATGGTGCCAAATATGCTGATGGTGTTAAAGGACAAAACATTTTATTTTGGTCTCATCTGACCACAACACATCATGTAGTTACATATGTAATGTTTGGTGAAGCTCAGGAGCAGCATTTTGCTGCGCTCAGGAAGGGAATCTCTTGCAATGCTTCCAAACAGCTTATCATGATTTGTAAATTTGACAATCACAAACGGCACCAAGACGTCAGCAGCAGATCCTTTAAGTCCTGTAAGTTGCTATGTGGGTCCTCCATGGGTCCGACTTGTTTGTCCAGGACATCCCACAGATGCTCGATCAGATTGAGATCTGGGGAATTCGGAGGCCGAGTCAACACCTTGAACTCTTTGTCACGTTCCTCAAATCATTCCTGAACTATTTTAGTACTAACCACTGCATACTGGGAACACCCTACAAGACCTGCAGTTTTGGAGATGCTCTGACCCAGTCGTCTAGCCATCACAATTAGGCCCGTGTCAAAGTCGCTCAGATCCTTATGCTTGCCCATTTTTCCTGCTTCCAACATGTCAATTTCAAGAACTGACTGTTCACTTGCTGCCTAAAAAATCCCACCCCTTAACAGCTATATATATACGTGTGTGTGTATATATATATATATATGATGCATATGATGCTGTAAACATTTTCTGAAGTAGGTTTTTTCCCCCCCAAACACTGGTTGCAAAATTATCGGCACCCTACAATTAACATTGTTTGACGCCTGCCCTAAAGAGAATAACATCACTGTAAGTGTCCCTGTAATGTCTAACAAGACTGGAGACGTTTGTTGAAGGACTATGCAGTCTATATTCATAGGTTTGTGTATGTGGATCTCCGTCTTTAATTCAGAGCGATAGATAGAGAGAGTGCACAGGTGTTGCTCAGTCAGGTGAACACACTTTCAGTAGGAATTTGTCTCTTTAGCCAGCAGGTGGGGACAGTAGGCCAGCCAGGCCGTGTGTGTGTGTGTGTGTGTGTGTGTGTGTGTGTGTGTGAGTGTGTGTGAGTGTGTGTGTGTCTGAGCAGACAGCCTGTCAGTGGTAGTGAGAGCTCATTTTCTCACAGCTCTGTGCTCCTGCATTAGCATTCATCATCAAGTTCATCATATCCAAGCCTTAGGGGAAATTTCAGTTGGCTCCAGTAGAGTGAAATAACTGGAAGCTACAGGGATAAACAGGTTGCTAATGGCTTCCCATATCAGTGATTTTTTTTTTTTAATGGACTGTTCCACATGGGCAGGTAAAACCAGTCTGGGATTGTCACCAGTTATCAGTTGAAAACAATTAGATGTTTACACCTAGTGTGACTTGTTGGAACCATCGGATTTGTACAGTTTGGCTTTTGCTTTAGAGACTGCTTGGACAAATCGCTTCATTTATTCATTTGGAAAAAGCTTCACCCAACATGACGTACAAGTGAAATGGGGTGCAGTCCAGGCTTCGAAGTGCTCCTCCAACTAATCGAACAGAAAAGAATGTAAAGTTTCAACTAAACAACAAGGCTGAAGTAAAGATGTTTCTCTGAACACCAACTGGCCCAAAATAATTTGCTGGTTTTAGTTCATTTTCCACCAACATCAAAGATAACTAGAACAATTACAGAAAAAAATCCAAATGCACTATTACTTTTTCTTGCATTAACACTTCCTCATTGTTTCTCCATTTTTAACAAGTCATAAAAGTCTTGAAATGATAAACTAATTCAAGTTTGAAATGAACTAATTCCACTTATTCCAAGTAATTACAAGTACCTTTACTGCCCAATGGTATTTCAAGAAAAGGTCTAGAAAAGGGTCAAATCATCTAAAAACCATTATAGAATCATTTCATAAAGAGAAACATTACATTCAAAAGCTTTTCAGTTGCTAGATGTGCAATTCATACCATGTGTGGTGGAAAAAATAAATACGTCCGCAAAACATTCAGTTAAATTACAAAGATGCAATCTAAGCAAAACACAAAAGATCCATCCATAAATACACCACAAATACGCCAGATGAACAGGTAACAACATGGCGAATATGAGCACATTTGGAAAAACCTGCTTTTTACCCATTTGCAAGATTTCTTTGCTGCATTCAGGCTTTTTAGACTTATAGAGCACATATACACAACGTTGTTCACTAGCATCTCTGCTAATGACATGAGGACATTCAGGACACTCGAAAGTTTTTTCATTTAATCAATAATTTACTTTCAGTGTATAATTCAGTCTTTAATGTGTACTTGACTTTCAAAGTCAGTCAATATCACACTGAACAAAGAACAAGAGAACTTTTCTTCTGCACGTCATCTGGAGGACGCAACTTCCTGTTGTGGAAGATTCCAAATATGTCATAGGGTGAAAATGTTGAGTGAACGGAGAGTACATTTATACATTTAACCTATAATGGATGTTTTATGCATGAGATAATTGTATCTTGTTGATTATTTTTGAAGGTATATATATATATATATATATATATATATATATATATATATATATATATAAGTGTATTTTTTTAATGAATCTTTTAAGGTACTTAGAAATATAGACATAGGTTACCCTCAATCATGGAATCACCCAAACATTTATTGTCAAAACAAAGACAATTCCTGTGGGTTTGTGGAGAGCCAGGTGCTGCTGTGTCTCTGGGTTGGGTCTCCCCCTGCTGGCTCAGTGTGGTACTGCTGGCCCGAACCCCTGCTGTGTGCTGTCGGTGCTGCTCGCTGGCTGAGCGTGAGTGTGTGAGTGTGTGAGCACCCGTTGAGTAGGTGGGTGAGCTGGAAGGGAGTGGGAGAGGTGGGAAGGGGGGCAGATGGACCGAGGAGAGAAGTTCGTGGAGCTGAGAGAAGGTGTCAGGTACTCAGGAAGGAAGGAGGCTGAAGAAGGACCACTCTTGAACTCTTTTGATGAACTTTGTGAAAAAAGTAAAGCACACACACACACACACACACACACACACACACAAAATACTTTTTTGCTCCCCCCATGATGCTCATTCAGAGGGCCTTTCAGAAATCACATATTCGACATAGTCTTCCTAGTGCCATATTGTGGCCGGCGTGTTTAATTTCTCTTTAATTGACACCAGAGGCTGTTCCTGAGAGTGTGATTCTCACTTTGGGTTGCACGTCACTGTACGGTCTGGATTTATTAGTGGTTTGGTGTTGTGGTCTTCGTCTGGACGTCTCGTAAGGAACAGGTCTCCAGTCCCTTTGTGTGTAAATGTCCCCACAAGGATAGGGATATCTGACAGTTTTGACTTGTGGGGACTTGACCCCATAAGGAAAAAACAGACAAACCTGCAGCTTTTATTTATTTATGTTTAATTAAAAAGACAAAAGTTTTCCTTTTTTGCTACTAAGGTTAAGGATATGGTGTATTCTCATCAATTAGCTGCAATAATTTTAGATGCATTAATATCAATATATGGTCCTCATAAATATGTGTGTGTGTGTGTGGGGGGGGGGGGGGGTCAGGGGGAGATCCATTTGTGAGAACCAATTAATCCCATAGTGAAAGGACTACGTAACAAATTGACTTAATTTTGGACGCTTGGTTTCAAGAAAAGTGTTTTATGCAGCACAAATGCAGGAAAGTGATTTCCTTGTGAGGAAATGCCAAGGTTAGGGGTTGACTGTACCGTGGTTAGGATTATTTAGCTACAGTAAACAACTCACAAAGACAGTAAAACCAACGTGTGTGTGTGTGTGTGTGTGTGTGTGTGTGTGTGTGTTTGTCATCGTCGGGCAGTCAGACGTGAAACCTCAGCCCCTCTACAGCTCACAGACAGAGTGATGTGTCATCCACTTTAAATGTAAGAGCGACCAAGTCCTCACGCAACGGCCCCCATCAACAAGTCTATAAATACTAAAGACCCGTCTTTGTAAAAGACATTTATCCACTTATTCTCCATGCTTAAAATTACTCATGAAATACTCACGAGATACACCCGAGATACGTCATGCATCCGTTTCTTTTTGATGGAGACACCCATTAAAAATCATTTTGAAACAAACATTTCTTTCGCTTCATGTATAATAGATATTTTGCCATTTTGCCATGCCATACACTTTTATAAAGGTGTAAACGCTTGACGTTAAGTTTCCATGAACAAACATTGACTACGTTTACATGGACAGCAATAATCTAATTATTGACCTTATTCTGAGTAAGGCGCATAATATTCTGATTAAGGTGTTTACATGAGTCACTTTTATAATATTTCTTTCATGTTCTTGTTGTACATGTTATAGAACATAGATCGATTAACGGTACACATCATTACGTCACCGCTCCACGCCGTCCGACGTTCCCTCCAGAATTTCACGTATCGACATACAGTTGGTCTTCGTTATGGTACCGTATACAGTTTCGGGTGTTTTTATTTTTAATTTCACGAACGCTTCAAGTGCGGTTAATTATTTGTTAAATATACGTGCTAATATACGACTGCTTGAAGCTGTGAGCTACGTCCCAAACCGCGTGCTTACCGTCTATATAGTATATAGAAATACATGTATTTCACCTACTATATTAGATAAGTACGTGGTTTCGGACGCAGCCGTGCTCTCTTGTTTGCCGTCAAACGGTTGAGCGCTGCTGTGTGTGTACGTGTCCTGTCTCAGAATGCGGTGAAAACGTCTGCGGTATGTACATGTCTGTATTAAACCTCGATAATGCGACTAAAATAGGAATACTCCTCATGTCTTAATTCGATTTGTGTTTACTTCGAGTATGAAGTTAGTCGGATTAAGGTCATCAATAATCGCTGTTTACATGCTAGTTTCTTAATCGGGTTAATGTTGGAATATTGTTCTCCATGTAAACGTACTGACTCACATTTATGTATTATTTATTTATTATTAATGAAGTTCGAATTATTACAAACTTCAGAAATAATAAACAACAAGCAACATTACACATTCTATACAGGATTCCGTGGAGTTTTTTGTGCTTGTCACGGCCAAAAATTTGCCACGCAATTTGAAGAATTTTTCTGTGCTTTTTTTTTTTTTTTGCGCAAATCACAATTGCACGACATAGATTTGCACACGTCTTTCGCAGTAATGTTTGTGGGTAAATGAGAAGTTTTAGCCGTACTCATGTTCAAAGACAGCTTTGGCTGAATGCGCATCGTGATGATGTCACATGACACGGTTGAAATCTGCGAAAAAATCACAAGCTCTTCTAAATATTGCGGAGTTTGTGTGATTTTGCGTTCATTTCTGCGACTGCAAAATCGCAAAATCCTGGAGGGACATAACATTTTTACATAATGAACAAAACAGACCAAATTAATATGCACATGCAGTAACCAGTACTTAACACCATCCACGAAAAATTTAAAAGTCTAAAAAAACCAATATGGATAAGTCTTAATTTATATGTTTGTGGTAGTTATTCGGCAATATTGCGCCAATATTTATCCTTCATTATCAACATGCTATAATTGAATTCATATTAAAGTAATATAGTTATATAAAATGACTCACTAAAGGAATAAACATTGAATAATACAGATGTATGTAATTTATACCAGTCCATTCTCGATTCTGATGATCTCTAAAATCAGCCGCTCTGACGGTAGTTAATTCGTTCTAATACGTTATCGTTTCCATAGTAACAGCTAACACAGAGATGTGTATGGCACGTATATTATAATCCAAACGTAATAATAAACCATGTGTTGTTATTTAACAACGAAAAACATCTAACGTTGATACGGTGAAGTTTCCTGTACAGAGTTTCCTTTTTTAACATTTACGTAAGGAGTCTCCAGTGTCAGTGCTGTGGAAGAGTATGTTTTCCTCCACAGGAAAGTCTTCATGATGGAAGTGTTTATGCATTTTGTGTGAGAAAAAAAAAAGAGATGCTAGTGAGGGAAAGTCTGTTCGTAGCTGTTCGTTGGACGTAACTGTAAATGGATAATAATACAAAAGTACATTGTGTTGGTCTTTAATTATTAATTAGTACAAAGCGCAATCGTCGGCCGATTGCTGTGGCGTAACCAACGACGTAAAACAGACTCACTGTTACCACACCAAAGTTGATTATTTTCCTATAAAAGCACGTCCTGGAGTGCTTTTAAATTTTTTTTATTCCTTTCATCGTGACTCACGTAGTCCGGCTATTAAAACTGATATTAGTGAAGAATTTGTTTGAGAAAGTCGTTTGTTTGTTTTTTCGTATCTGATGAAATAAAGACAGACTATTGAATCCTACTGTTTATTGAGCAATTTTTCACTCATGAGCTCAGCCTTAGTTTAAATGACACATAACAGATCCCCTGAGAGCCTATTGTCAGTTTCCCGCACACACCCTATATATATATATGTGTGTGTGTGTGTGTGTGTGTGTGTGTGTGTGTGTGTGTGTGTGTGAGAGAGAGATTCAGTGAGAGAAGAGAAAGTGCAGTGTGTGGTGTGTGTCTCCTGCCCTGCGAGGGCGTGATGTCTGTACAGACTGAGAGACGTATTTCGTCTGAAGGGGCTCAGGGAAAATCAAGCCACACTGGATAGACAAGGTTGCTCTCAAGCCACAACTCATCCCACACACACACAGAATAATGGCCTTAATGCACTCATGGGTAATTAAAGTAAAGCCCTCCACTCCCTCTGTTGTGAGGAGGAGGAGGAGGGGGGTGAGGGGGGTGAGGGGGGTGCTGGGGCTGCAAAACTTCATACGCTCGTTAAAAGTGTGGGTGTGTTTTTCATTCTGCAGAGGGAGAGTGAATGAACGAATGAATGAATGCGCTTTTGTGATGCACATTAGACTGTGTTTTCATGGGTCATGATGAACGGAATTATGCTTATTTATCGTATTAATTTAGACGCATTTTGAGAAGCTGTTCAGGAAGCTGTGTATGAGATGAGGTCAGGGGAGAACGGTCCGACTGCTCCAAGCTCGAGTGACTCGAATAACCGCTCTTTACGATCGTCCTCAGCTGAAAAGCATCTCAACATGAGGGGATTCATGGTCTGGGTGGACAGCAAATGGACGCTTATGAGGTCTTCTGGTCTTGTAGGCTCAAGGTCCGATGTGTTGAGATGCTTTTCGGCTCAGCACGGTTGTAAAGAGTGGGAGGCAGCGAGATTGGCAGGTGTGCTGGGATGAATCTGTTTACGTCGCGCAAATCATCATAAACAGACTCGAGTCCAAACCCCAGACTCGTAACAACCACCTCATAGTCAGTGGGCTGCGGTAGGGCTATGGGAGGGGTGTGTGTGTGTGTGTGTGTGTGTGTGTGTGTGTGTGTGTGTTTGTGGGTTATGACATTTGTGCTGGGTGGGGGTATGAGGCCTACAGTGTGGTGTGCCATAGAAAGCACATTAGTGTGTGTGTGTGTGTGTGTGTGTGTGTGTGTGTTTAGCCTGGCCTCCTAATGAATGTTTCTTGCAAGACAGGGAGGGTGTGTGTGTGTGTGTGTGTGTGTGTGTGTGTGTTGGGGTGGGGGACACTAAATAGATGACTCAGAGACTAGAGACAGTCTGAAACAGTTTCTGCTTCTGTTTTTTTTTTCTTTCTTCCAAACAATAGTGTTAGATTAAGATCCGAGTATGTTCTTGAGCGTACTGTAAGTGCAGTTGTGCTCGAGAGTGTATTGTCTAAATCATTACCATGGGGACAGTCATGATGGCATGTGTTTGCGTGTGTGTGTGCTTGTGTGTAAGTGTGCGTAATCCCTGCTCTTGTTAGTGCATGTTTCTCTACACTCCTCTCTGATTAGCAGATTTGCCAATCCATTTTCGCTACACGCCACACCCATCCTACATGACACGAGAGTAGTCATGTGGTATAGTGTGCTCTGTTCAACAGAAGAGCTAGCATATTGTATAACTGGCAAACTCTATCTCCATCTTTTAGAAAAGGAATGAATTAAATGAACGATTCTGTGAAAAACGTACACAAGCTCCTCCTAATGTCAAATTTACTCTTTTGACTAAGACATGTCAAAGTTTGACATTGCATCTACTGGGCTAATGTGGTTAATGAGTGCTATTGTAATCTCACACGGGTATATATATATATGGTAGATTACATAATTGGTTATTTTTAACATTACATTACAATGCATTACAACCCTAACAAATATTTAAAATAAATCCAAAACAAATTTTGGTCATGCAAATTATTAGATTACTTAGTGACAAAACGGTACTATAAAAAAACCAAGACCCTGAGAGACAAATGTAACACACACACACACACACACAAACACACACACACACACACACACACACACACACACACACACACACACATACATATATATATATATATATAAATTGAAGGTGGATCATTGAAGACTGGCATTACTACAAATGGATAAAAACTTTGACGTAATGTTCTTTAATTTAAAATTGCTAGCTGTGGCGAATTGCTGTGGAAGAGAAGAGAATAAAACACTTCAGGAATTGATGCTATTGAAAAATAGTGAACACTGGGGTGATAACAGTGACTCTGCTTCACATCGCACGACTATTGTTTATTTTCCTACAGCAGCACGGTCCTGATCTACCACGTCTAATGGAATGTTGTGTGCACTAGTCTTTCAGATGAGTACACAGTAAAGTACTACCTTTGAAGTATTACGTCATGTGATGTGGTTTGAGACATAGCTTTAGGTTATAATCAAAGCTCACGCTACGATATTTAACGTATACAACGTTTTATTTAATTTTATTTATTTACCGTTATTGACATGTTGCCAATGGAGATTGTTGTAGTTATTATTATTATTATTATTATTATTATTATTATTATTATTATTATAGTTATGGTCACTTTAATTGAATGGGCTAAGAATCATGTGACCATTTCCTAACCCTTACCCTAACCCTAATCTGAAGCTTGAATAAATAATAATCCTTTCAAGCATCAATGATTTTTTTGGAAAGACTGACGAATTCTGTGAATGAATGATGGGATATTTCAGGTTGCCTCTGCGAGGAGGTTCAAATTTGGTGAATAGTGCTATCCCTGCTGGAAAAAACCCAAAACAATAGAAACCCTCATAGAATTTATAATGGTTTTAATGGTTATAATGGGCATTTTATTAGTTTGATTGGAAACTGTACTGGTCCCTGTGGGTCTCTACTGGTAATTTGTTGCCTTCTATTGGTGGCATGTTATGTCCAGTGGATACCATTAAAGTCCTAGGTCCTTAATACATCATGGAAACCATTCGGTAATAGTTTTCATGATGAACAGTTGATGGTCTGTAATGTATTTGTAGAGGTTAACAGTTGATGGTCTGTAATGGTATTTGTAGAGGAAACCATTGGAATTTCTGTGATGTTTTTTATGGGGGGGTCAGCAGGGATAGTGTTCAACAAGATACTTCCAAATCAAACAGAAGCAAGACGGATTAACTATACCTTACTATACCGCAGTGTTTGGGTGAAGTAAGATCTCTCTCTCTCCGTCTCTCTCTCTCTCCATCTCTCTCTCTCTCTCTCTCCGTCTCTCTCTCTCTCGCTGCGTGTCCTCGGCTGAGCCTTACCCCTGCTCGAGCCGTTTGTAACTGCGCAAACCTGCAATTGTACTGCAGGCTGAATATAGGAGCTGGAATGCTAGGGTGGGCTGAGTGTGTGTCACCACACAACAAAGCCGAGCTGAAGGGTGGCGCCCTCCGTTTAACATCCTCCTCCGTAACCGCCCTGGACGGGCTGCTGGAAAACGGCAGGATGGATGGATGGATGGATGGAGGGGTGAATTGTAATGCAGCCTCTCTACCCTCTGCTCACAGACTGTAGGATCGTCGCTTCACTCCGAGACCTGAGCGCCGTCACGCTTTCACCCTCCTGAGATATGCAACAACGCAAATACATGTGCTGTACATATACAGATAGATATACACATGCAAACACACGCACACACACCCATGCACATCCAGTATATTATTAAAGCTTAATATGCTTTATGTGTGAATCTATTTTCACTCCATCACACTGTTTCTTGGCATTCTCTCGTCTTCGTGACCTTTCTGTAAGACGTGACCAAGCCGGACGAGTGACTTTTCCGTATTGTTAACCACAAAAGTCGCAGTGTGAGTATCTTTGTCTCTCCCGTTGCGTGCTAGCACTCCATAAAGCGCCTCCTAAAACGAACAGGAGCAGCCGGCAGAACAGACGGCAGAACAATGGAAGGACATGTCGCTAATTTGTGACATGAAACGACAAAATCAGTCACACCTCGCTCTCTCTCCCGCTCCACCCTGTGACGAGCTGGCTGAAATATGCAGGCCTCTTTCTGTCTCTCTCTCTCTCTCACTCACTCTCTCTCTCTCTCTGTCTTTGTCTCCTTCTTTCTTTCTTTCTTGTTCTCGAGCCTTTTTTATCTCTCCTTTTCTCCCTCCGTCGCACGCGGTGGGTGACCGGGCCCCTGAGACGTCTGTCGTCTGTTTCTTCCCCCCCTCAATCGCTCCCTCTGTCTCTCTCGGGACAGGAGCAAGGTGCAGTGCGAGACGCCTCCTGCCATCTTTAATTTTCACCTCCGCCTCCGCACCGGTGCCATGGCAACTGAAGGGTGGTGACCTCGCCATGGATACCCTACGGTGCCCACGCTTCACCCGGAGGAGCGATGCCCGCTCTGTGCTAGCGGGACAGAGCGGAGAGAGAGAGACAGATAGAGAGAGACACGCCAAACACAGCAATAAAGAACCATTTAAAATACGAACTAAATCAATTAGCAGCTATTAGCAAATTACTGTATATTATGCTGAATTCTCAATTCTGATTGGCCAGAACGTTTATATTATAATGCACTCGGTTTAATACGTTATTGTTTCTATAGTAACAACTTACACAGGGACTTGTTTTGCGCATGCTAACATTAACGGCATAGAAAGCGAATTTTCTTAATTTATGAAAGGAGTCTCCAGTGTCAGCGCTTTAGAACTGTATCTCGGTAACATGAAAAACTGCATTTTCTGTCTTATTCTTTAAAGGGGGGGGAGTGAGGAAACGACTGTTTATAGTCGGGAACTAATTTGTTTTGCAGACGTTACACAACATTCATTATAACTATAAATGAATAAAAAGTACTACCTTTTTGTTCGTTAATGTTTTTTTTTTTTAAACTCTGGCAAATTGCTGTGGTATAAAAGGAATAAAACATCAATAATCAACTTTCAGTAGTTCTATCTTCAGTAGCCATATCCTCTACATTACAGGTGTATTGTAGGTCTTTATTAAAGGGCCAGTCTGTAATTTATAAAAGTGTTCCTACATCTGTAATAATGATACATTTTCAAAGATACCTTAGAAAAACTGATATTTGTAACATAGTCGTGCAACAGATCTAGTTATTTTCTGCTTGTAAGGCTTTTGTTGGCATCTTTTCTGGCCCAGAAATGAGCTCCACCCCTTGCCAAAGTCACAAGGCATATGTATAGCAGTTTCAGAGAGAGAGTGGGTCAGCTGAGCAAATGTTGATTGGCTGTCGATGTTTTCATCGCAATTATATTTCTCTTAAAATTACGCTTACAAACAGCACCTTTAACTGTTTTGAGTTTGTAGGCAGCCAAAAATTTGACTAAGCGATTGAGCACCTTGGATTACTGGCATATCACTCATTTGTTATTTGTGTTAAGTGTGTATTTGTAGAAATTTGAAACGAATACTAGATTTGATTAGAATTCTGCAATTTTCTTTCCATTCTACCATACCTTCTGTGTACAATGCGTGTGCATGTTGCATTCTCTGTTTATGCATCCTGATTCACCTGCCAAATTCTTTATGAATGAGAGAGAGAGAGAATGAGAGAGAGAGAGAGAGAGAGAGTGTGCGTGTGTAAATGAGTGTGTGTATTTTCTACAAGTGCTTAATGCCTAATCAGCTGTTGAGCTGTTTAAAGCCCCCCTGTAGCCTGGAGGAGCCCTCGATGAGCACGATCACACACACACACACACACACACACACACACACACACACACACAAGCATGCAGGTGCATCCACACACTCAAACACACACACATGCATATGTACATAAGTCTTGTTATGCTGAAAGTCATTTGCAATGCTGAATTATGACCCACAGGTGAGAATTTTAAAACATTCGGTCTTAATGTGCACGAGTTGCAGCACTCTGCATACTTGAGAGGATTTTACTCCAAAATTATAATAACTTTTTATTTTTTTCCCAGTGGAATTTATATTTCCTATGCCAAGCTATGCAGGAAGGGTAACAAAGCCAATCTGGGTGTTAACACTTACATAAAACTGTTACAGCTAGTTACATACAATAGGTCAGATATTATATATAACGCTGGTTAAGTTGAGTGATCTTGCTAGCATTCATGTAATAAGTAAGAAGTTTTATTATTATCATCATCATTTTTAACGATTATTATTATTTCCAAAAATTTGTTGCAGCATATTTTAGGAATCTGGTCTAAGAACCTTTTTTTTTTCCAGCATTTTTTTATGATGGACAGATTCAAATGAATAATTATTATAAGATTTAGAAAATGATTGAAACACATTACAGAATGATCTCCAGTCTCCTCTTACTACAGTCTAAACACTCAAGGTTGCGGTTTTCCTGCATCACGTATTCATTTGTTATTTGTCACCTTTGGATTGTTCCAGATGTTCCACTTAACTACAGATAGTCTTTAAGTGATTCTACATTTCTCTGGACAACAATAAAAAGACAAAGAAATGCTTTTGGTTTCACCAAGAATGTCAGATTCCATGAATATGCAGAAGACATTTGCATTGTATTTGCATATTCAGTCATGATTGGCTCTTAAGTTTCATGATGCAATAACACTTATATCACATGTTCGACACTGTCAGATCCTCTGATAAGATTTTTAGCTTTTGTTTTCTGTTTTTTTAAGGAAGAACGGCTAATACGAACAGGAGGCGCACTATTTGGGTTCGCCGAGACTGGAATCCCTTCAGACACTAGAAAAAAGTCTAAAGAAATTTGTACTTTCTTTCAGATATGATTGTGGTGGTCAGATATAAAGCTTGTAGAACAAAGAAAGTCAACGTTCCTGACGTACACCAACATTGGGCACTGCATGATGCATTTACATCATTCATTCATTCATTTATTCATTCATTCATTCATTCATCCTTAGTAAATGCCTGGTTAAGGTTGCAGTGAATTAAATTAGATGAGTAGTTTGTTTATAGTTTGGGAAACAGAACCAACAAAATGCTTTAGAATTTTTTTCCCCCAGTGTTTTGTGAGGATATAGTGATACAGTTCAAATGAAAAGAAAGAAGAAAACCTATCTAATTGAGGCCACGCCCACTTTTAAATCTAAATACAGATGCACTATATCAGTAATCAGATACACCTAGTGTCATTACATTTCACCTTTAGTGCTGAGCTACCCGAAACTAGATACTAAGAAAAACATTGCGGCTCCGGTATCAGGGAGAAAATGTTTTTTTATATGATCTTGTAAGAAATAGAAAAAAAACTGGAATTGGATTTGGGAAATTTTTTGGTTTTTTGGAACCGGAAATGTTCACATATAAAGTGAGTTGGTTGTATTTTTTTGTTAAGATTTATTTGTCATATATATATATATATATATATATATATATATATATATATATATATATATATATATATAATATTTAAAAGTTTAGAATATTTAAAAGTCATGTTTTTTGCTACGTATTTTTTTCCCTGTTTTCCTTTTAAGTGATTCAGTTAAAATAAATATATTTATTTTAAAGTTTAGTACTGTTTAAAATGTAGGGTTTGTTTTTAAAAAGATTTTTGCAAAGTTGGTTGGTTTTTTTTTGCGCCTTGAAATGTTTTTACAATTTTGAAAATTTTTATTTTATATATTAAACGGTTCTATTGATTTATTTTTTGCTAGGATTGATTTTCTTAAATTATATTTATAGTTTGTACTTTTTTTTTCCTTTTGTACTATTATATTTGCAATGGAAATGATGTTTGTGTGAAAGCTGCAGTTTCGTGTAAGTTGTGTTTTTAGCCGTGTATTGTGTCCTGTATTTTCAGTTTTAAAAAATGATTTTTAAAAGTAAGAAAAATATTGGATGAGTATCGATATCAGCTGTTGCTCACGGTTTCAGTATCAGTGTTGGAAAAGAAAACAAGGTTGCAACACAAAATGACTAAACAGCACAGTTATGATGGTTTTGAGAAAGTGGGCTTGTAGATGCAAATATACCATTTCTCCAAAAAAAAAAAAAAAAGAAGAAAGGAAAAGAATGCCTGGGCTTTTCTGGATGATTCTGTATAACTGTGTATTCAGTGAATCTGTATTTGAACAAGTGTCCCAGTGATGATGATGATGAGAGATGTCTCAGGGTGGAGTTTTGGGGAGGAAATGACACCATGACTCTCATCTGCCTGGTATAAAAGGTCCGGGTCAGGTTCCCACACTGATACCAAGATGAGTAGATGGAAAAAAGGAAGAATGAAACAGAAACAGGGACCTGCGCTGGGTGCCCACAGGGTGTTATCAGGCTACACTATGAAGTCGAAAGCAGGAAGGTGAAAGGAAGTCACACCGAGTCCTCGCTGCGATAACCTCACTTCCTTTTTCTATCCTTACGGCTGGAAGTGTTCCAATCACAACACATGCCAAGTGGAAAAACGCACCTAAAATAGGCTGAAGAAGGAAAAGGCAAAAGGTACAGTATGTGTGTGTTTGGGGTCAGAATAGACAATTGGATGTAATGAAGTCATTAATAGCGGCACTCTCGTTTTATATTTAATCAAAATGGCCTCTAGACTCTTCTAATTATTATTACACTGGGATTCCCCACCCATTGAAAGGGAAAAATATAAGAATAATAATAAGGTTGAGTATCACTTGAACTTTTCAGACATCTTATAAAGATTTGAGAATGACATATTTGCACTGCAAATACATTTTAAATGCATTACTAATACATATTGGATATAAATATACAATAAATTCATGTTAATTATATCACATTTACATACCCATAAGGCATTACTATTGTCCATCCATCCATCCATCCATCTTCTACTGCTTACTCCTTTTCAGGGTCACGGGGAACCTGGAGCCTATCCCAGGGAGCATCGGGCACAAGGCGGGGTACACCCTGGACAGGGTGCCAGTCCATCACAGGGCACAATCGCATACACACTCACACACCCATTCATACACTACGGACACTTTGGACATGCCAATCAGCCTACCATGCATGTCTGTGGACTGGGGGAGGAAACCGGAGTACCCGGAGGAAACCCACGCAGCACAGGGAGAACATGCAAACTCCGCACACACAGGGCCACGGCGGGACACGAACCCCCGGACCCGGGAGGTGTGAGGCAAACGTGCTAACTACTAAGCCACTGTGCGCCCCCATTACTACTGTGTTATTTAATACTGCTATTTTTATTTATGTTGAAAAAAATGTTTTGTTTAAAAGAAAGTTTAGGTAGTGATTAGAACCAAACCGATTCATCTCCATTTTCATAAATATATATAATTTTTTAATTTTTAATTATATATAATGCTGTGAAAAAAGTGAAGACATCTTAATATTAATATTAAATATTATTTGGTTGCCATATTGTATTATACAGAAGTATGTATTATTTTTTTACATTTATTTATTTGTTTGTTTGTTTGTTTGTTTGCTTGCATGTTTAGATCGTAAACCTGATCCACTTCATCATTCCTAGTTTATTTAGTGGGGTCTCAAAGCCAGCACTTCATTAGTGAGAGAGAGTGAATTAGATACTCGCAGAAGTGTGTGATGTGAGTCAGAAGGGGCTGGTGGGAATGGGGGGAATTAGTGGGGGGGGAAGGGGGCCTAACCGCTTAGGTGGGCACGTCTGTATATTTATCCTCATGGACAGACGCAGGACTAAAAGGGACTCGGTTACAAAAGTTCCCCAATTTGTGACCACAAATTACAAGTCTGCTGCTCAGAGAAAACCAAGGCTGAAACGAAAACATAACAAAGTGCTCTTGTTTGAACATTAAAACCTGTTAAAATAAAAAGCGGTGGCAGCTGGACCGAGCAAGCAAAGGCAAAACAGCAGCAGCACACAGAGGGAAGGGCTTATAGACGAGATACACACACACAACGCAGGTCAGAAAACACTCCAGAATCAGTGTGTGAGTGGTGTGTGTGTGCGTGTGTGCGTGCGTGTGTGTGTGTGTGTGAGTGGAGTGTGTTTTCAAATGAGTGCACACACAAACATTACATGTAAAAGGTCAGCAGGTAAAGACGTGTGTAGATTAAACAGTAAGAGTACCAGATAATAATATGTCTAAATAATAATAAGTAAATGCCCATATTCAGTGAGACAGGTCTTTAAACACATCACATGCACGTTGGCTGTACAGATTTATACACCGAGTGTACAGTACGTACAGAGAGTATATACAGATTTATACACCGAGTGTACAGTACGTACAGAGAGTATATACAGATTTATACACCGTGTATACAGTACGTACAGAGAGTATATACAGATTTATACACCGAGTGTACAGTACGTACAGAGAGTATATACAGATTTATACACCGTGTATACAGTATGTACAGAGAGTATATACAGATTTATACACCGAGTATACAGTACGTACAGAGAGTATATATAGATTTATACACCGTGTATACAGTACGTACAGAGAGTATATACAGATTTATACACCGTGTATACAGTATGTACAGAGAGTATATACAGATTTATACACCGAGTATACAGTACGTACAGAGAGTATATATAGATTTATACACCGTGTATACAGTACGTACAGAGAGTATATACAGATTTATACACCGTGTATACAGTATGTACAGAGAGTATATATAGATTTAGGGTGTTACCCAAAAAGAAAAAATTCTAATCAAATATGAGACCGGTTTTATACAAAGAAGCCAGTTTATATATAAAGAATATACACTGGATATATATATAAAAAAAATTTAAACGGTGAGACCAAAGGTTATTTTTGTTTGGATTGTTGTACTATAAAGATTGTAAAATCACACCCACCTGGTTACATACTCTTGATATTTGTTATGAAATATTTATTTATTAACTTACTAACTTATTTATTTATTTGTTTGTTAATCTGTTTATCCATCCATCCATCCATCTTCTATACCGCTTATCCTTTTCAGGGTCACGGGGAACCTGGAGCCTATCCCAGGAAGCATCGGGCACGAGGCGGGGTACACCCTGGATAGGGTGCCAATCCATTGCAGGGCACACTCGCATACACATTCACACACTACAGACACTTTAGACATGCCAATCAGCCTACCATGCATGTCTTTGCACTGGGGAGGAAACCGGAGTACCCGGAGGAAACCCCCACAGCATGGGGAGAACATGCAAACTCTGCACATACAGGGCCATGGTGGGAATCGAACCCCCAACCCTGGAGGTGTGAGGCGAACCACTAAGTTAGTGAGTGCTAACCACTAAGCCACCATGCGCCCTTAATCTGTTTATTTATTAATTCATTTATTTACTCACTTACTTACTAATTTACTCATTAACTTTCCTACTAACTTACTCATTCACCTACCTACTAACTTACCCATTCACTTACCTACTAACTTACTCATTCACTTACCTACTAACTTACTCATTCACTTACCTACTAACTTACTCATTCACTTACCTACTAACTTACTCATTCACTTACTTACTCATTCACTTACTTACTAACTTACTCATTCATGTACCTACTAACTTACTCATTCACTTACCTACTAACTTACTCATTCACTTACCTAATAACTTACTCATTCACTTACTTACTAACTTACTCATTCACTTACCTACTAACTTACTCATTCACTTACCTAATAACTTACTAATTCACTTACTTACTCATTCACTTACTTACTAACTTACTCATTCATGTACCTACTAACTTACTCATTCACTTACTTACTAACTTACTCATTCACTTACCTACTAACTTACTCATTCACTTACCTACTAACTTACTCATTCACTTACTTACTAACTTACTCATTCACTTACTTACTAACTTACTCATTCACTTACTTACTAACTTACTCATTCACTTACCTACTAACTTACTCATTCACTTACCTACTAACTTACTCATTCACTTACCTACTAACTTACTCATTCACTTACCTACTAACTTACCCATTCACTTACTTACTAACTTACTCATTCACTTACATACATTCACTTACCTACTAACTTACTTCTTTGCTTATTTATTGACTTACTTATTTGCTTACTTAATAACTTTTTTATTTACTTATTACTTATTGACTTACTTACTTACTTACTTACTAACTTATTTATTGACAGACTTATTTACTCAATGAATAACTCGTGTATTTAATTACTACATAGTTACTTACTTATTTGCTTTCTTACTCACCCGCTTACATAATTAATTATGTATTTGTTTATCTGTTTGTTTACTTATACTAGTATAATACATCTTTAACTATATTTTAATTCTTATCTACTTGAAAGGTTGCCTGATTTGATTATATAGAAGCCTGTATTGCATTTTTATTTTGTTTCTTTAGAGTTTTTGTTGTTGTTGTTGTTGTTGTTGTTGTTGTTGTTGTTTTTACTTTCTTTTAGTTCATAAACCTGAAGGATTTGAGACCTGCACTACGCTACATGACTGAACCCTGTTCAGCACACTAGATCGACATTTCTAGTTCACTGGATACAAAATCATTTTATATATAAATTGTTTAGAATATTTACTAAGTTTTGTTGCATATCTAAACAAAGCGTCAGTTCTTTAGTGGATAATTAGCTTCACTTAGTAAAAAAAAAGGAAAAAAAAGAAAGAAAGATAGCTTATCATTCTCAGCATTCTACGAAGAGTCCAATCTTTTTCTTTTTTTTTTCCAGTCACAGGTCCATCGTTTGGCGTGTGTCCCTATCTTCAAATCACACACTTTAGCTGCAGCTTGTATCTTTTATATCTTTCATCTCTTACACGCAGTGAAATTAATCTAAACAGGTCATCTTTCCCCTCTGTGTGTGTGTGTGTGTGTGTGTGTGTGTGTGTGTGTGTGTGTGTGTGTGTATCAGGGACCAGTGTGAGGATGGACAGAGATGCCAGTGTGTGATGCAGTGCAACGCCATGAAGCCACACCGTGTCTCTTTCTGATCAAAGGCTGCACATGAAAACTGAAAGTGCAAACGCTGTGTAAAAATCAGGACATGGGAATTCCCACCATGTGTTTTATCATTTTGCCTCTAATGTGACACACACACACACACACACACACACACACACACACACACACCTGTCTCATGCCACCAAAAAAGATTCATTTTCGTAACCTTTTATAGTTGTGGAACAGCCACGTAAATCAACAACTTTTCTTATAACACCACATCCCGGAGTGCTTTGTCCCTCTTACTTTTATTTTTATCCATTTATAGTTACTGTTAAATGTCAAATACCCACAACAAATTAGTTCTGGTCATCGCTTACACTATAGCTCCTAAAAGCATTCATTCCATCACCAGCATCACTTTTATCTTTCTCTTGAATTTAATAAGGTGAACAAACGCAGCTCGTCGTGTAATCAAGAAACAGCAAAGTGCAAACTCAACTCGTCCTGAACACTTTCCCAAGCACCGACACTGGAGACTCCTTCCATGTCGTAGTTACCACAGAAAATGCTGCACTGTATTGACGATTGCATGTTTTGTCTTTGTTAAATAACACATCCATCTATTAAATCGTTAGATTCCGGAGCGCCGCCATGCGAGTCCCTGTGGATGAGTTGTTACTATAGAAACGATAACGTAGCAGAAAGAGCGCATTGATACAGTAATTAGTAAACAGTCTACTGTTATAGAAAATGAATCAACACAAGTTCTGATCAAGCAGATCTCGAGAATTCGGTATCGAGTACATGGGGATGAAATGAAAGACTAGCCTCCATCCATGGGAACATTTCACATGTTTGATAGAATGAACTGATTGAATTAGTAACTGGAGAGATTTTTGAGGTGAGCTTGACATTTTCATGAAACCGATTTCAAGTAAAAAGTTAAAAAGTAAATGAGATTATGAGTTGGCTTCCAAACACGATCGGATTCACCTGGTGGTTCTGAGGTCAAAGCCCAGAAGGAAAAGAAGCCACGTGGCCGTATCAGTCTGCAGAAATCTAACCGTCACACTCTCTGACGCGTCGGCCATGTCAGATACGCTCTGGCCCTTTTCTCCTCTCGTAGATAAAATCACAGCCTGTGCTCGGTCACACCAATCACAGTGTGTGCGTGTGTGTATGTGTGTGTGTGTGTGGGTGATGCTGACCTAGTTGTCGTGGCTGAGCCAAACGAACACTGATTTAAGGGTTAGATATGTGCAGACTAAACCAACTCCCCCAACCACCGTGTTTAGGTCAGGGTGTCAGTAATGACAGGGTTGTGCAGGGGGAAGGGTTGGATTTTCATTGTCACTTTGTTCAAAACATCACGCGAGCCAAGACACAAACCATAAATCTGTCACTCTTCTCCACTTCTACTGTCTCTGCGAACTCCTTTAATGTCTGAGGGTTTATTTTTTATGAAGTATGTCATTATTATTATATATTCTTATATTTCCCAGGATTATACTCTTATACTCACAGGAGTAACTGCGACTGGAGATATATATATATACACACACATACATATATATACATACATATACATATATATATATATATATATATATATATACATATATATATATATATATATATATATATATATATATATATATATATATATATATATATACAGAGTTGTGCCCAAAAGCTTGCATACCCCTTGCAGAATCTGCTAAATCTGTTAACAAAATAAGACGGATCATAAAAATCCCATATTGTTTTTTTATTTAGTTCTGTCCTGAATAAACTATTTCACATAACAGATGTTTACATATAGTCCACAAGACAAGATAATAGCTGAATTTATCAAAATCACCCCGTTCAAAGGTTTACATACCATTGATTCTTAATACCGTGTGTTGTTACCTGGATGATCAACAACATGATGCTTTTATGTTTTGTGATAGTTGTTCATGAGTCCCATGTTTTGTCCTGAGCAGTTAAACTGCCCACTGTTCTTCAGAAAAATCCTCCAGGTCCGGCACATTCATTGCTTTTCCAGCATCTTCTGTATATTTGAGCCCTCTCCAAACAGCGGCTATATGATGTTGAGATCCATCTTTTCACACCGAGGACGACTGAGGGACTCGTACATGACTATTACAAAAGGTGCAAACATTCACTGATGTTCAAGAAGGCAACACAATACATTAAGAGGCGGGGAGGGGGTGTAAACTTTTGAACAGGATGATCGGTGTAAATTGTTAGTATTTTGTCTTCTGGAAGACATGAAGTATCATATTTAGCGTCTGAAGGGCGGTACTAAATGAAAAAAAAGATCTTTAAACAAAATAATAACTATTTATACCTATACCGATACCGATACCGTAAACGATATATATATATATATATACTGTATACTGTTTTGACCAACTCAGTGATTGTTTTTGGTAAAATATTTCTTTTTATGAATAGACATTTGTGTAGACCAAATGTACAGATTATGTTTTGTTTATGTGAAATCAAGTCTAATTTGTTATTTATTTGCCATGCAGCAACATTTGTCGTTCTTTCTATTATGTCTGAAAAAAATCAATAAAAAGAACTAAAAACATACATGAATAATAATAATAATAATAATAATAATAATAATAATAATAATAATATTGTTTTATTACCATTACCATTAACTTCATTATTAACTAAAATACTAATTACTAGAATTATATTGTTATTTACTTATATATTAGGAAAATAAAATAAAAGTCCCTTTGCCAGTGTTGTTTTGGGACAATTATTAGCCAAGTGTTTAAAATAGCAATAAAAATGTGTGCATTGACGTGTTGGTCAGTAAGTGTAAATGAATGTTGCATTACAATTATACAGATATACACATATAGCATATCATTATAGTCATATATTGGCCAAATGAAATGCTTGGCATATTAATCTGTTGGTCAGCATGTGATGATGATGAGGAGGAGGAGGAGGAGGAGGAGGAGGAGGAGGAGAAGAACGATGATGATGGTGTATATGAAATATAAAGAGAGAGTGAGAGAGAGAGAGAGAGAGAGAGAGAGAGAGACAGGGGAATCAGAGGCCCCAGTGTTCTCTCTTTACCTTTAGCTGAGCTCCAGGGGTCTCAGATGTGGGCTGATGAGAGGTCACAGGCTTTACTTCAGCACTGGACGCTATTTATAGCAAACGTGAACCTGAAAACACACACAAGAGAGGAAAAGCACGACAATAAAGACCTCCACACTCTACGCCTAGTTCCACATAAAGGTCAGGTTGGTTTAGAAATGAAATGAAATGTACCATACAATCAGTGTATCGTACAATCATACCACACTCATGTGTGAATCATTTTAAGAATGATGTATTTATAGATATTGGACTGTACATGGATCGATTATCGTCAATTCCGTGTATGTGTATATTTTTACTGCATCTGACTAAAGCTTGTAAAAAAAAACATCTGTCTGGGGAAAACATCTGTTCCTACTCCAATCAACATACAGATGTATTCGCAGTACATCACACATCACAGTTAACGCGGAGATAAGTCGAATGCAGCATTCATCCCGACTACATGAAGGTTTCATATGCCCTGAAGTCACCTTGAAGTTGATTACTTCACCTCCTGAAGTGTTTTATCCCACTTATACCACAGCAATTTGCCAACACTGACATTTTTTTTTATCCATTTATAGTTACATTTAATGTTGTGGAACGTCCACGAAACAAGTTAGTTCCCTTTCTCACTTACATTATAGCAGCTATAAACAGCTCTTTATTCCCACACTCTTTTAATAAGACACAGCTTGCCATGTTACTGTGAAAGTTACAGCTTTACCTCTGACTGTTACAAAGCGCTGACACCGGTGACTCATTTCAAACATGTTAAAGAAACAAACAAACAAACAAACAAACAATCTCCTCACATAAAACTTCACCATATCAGCAACCGTACACGTTTTTAAATCTTTATGCTTGAGCGTCAATCATAGAAGACCCGGGGGAAGTTGTTACTATAGAAACGTGTCAGAACAAGTGCATTAATATAAACCTGTGATTTGTCATGCAGCCAGAACGACGGTCAGAGAAACCGCTGTTATAGAAAATGAATCCATACTTTCTGACCAGTGAGACTGGGTGAGAATAAACAGTGCTGAATTTTACCGAGATTTGACTTCTGTAAGCGCCAACAGCGATGCGACGACGACAACGCACTCACGAGACATGGGACGATGCCGACGCCAACACGTTTCGTTTCAGAAAAGGTTCAAAGCAGAAATTTTTTTATGGAGAACAGGTGATAAAGGAAAGCTGTAACCTTGAGCTCACCTTAAAAAAAGGTATGCTCACTGTTTCAGCTTTCCTTTATAACATATTCGGTACATTTTGTGCTATGATGCATTATATATTAAAAAAGAAATCAGCATTTGAAGCAGAAAAAAACAACAACAACAACAACAAAAAAACTAAACAACTGTCTCTGATCCTTATCAACTTTACATTTCAAAAGTAAGGGCGGTGAAGCGAAAATTGCTTTGTGTGAGGAGAAGGATCTGGAAAGAGCACTTCTTATTTGTAAAACCAAACAATTGAAAAGGCGCAATCAATAAGAGGAGAGAGAGAGAGAGAGAGAGAGAGAGAGAGAGAGAGAGAGAGAGAGAGAGAGAGAGGACTTATATGTATTGACAGAAGGGAGAAAAGAATCCAAGAGAAAAATGAAAGGAATATGACTCGTTTGGATAAAAGAAAGCGAGAGGAGTGGAGGGTGGGATGACCAGACCAGAGAGAGATTGTGTACAGAGAGATGTCGTGATGGGAGAACGAGCGAGGGATGGATAGGTTGATGAGAGAGAGAGAGAGAGGTGTGAGGTTGTTTCACTGAGAGCAGCTGTATGGAGGACATGGTGGGTGGAAGTGGTGGAGGCCGTGGGTGATCTCTGGCTACAACTGCCAAGCGCCCATTAGCTAGCGCACCAACACGACGTCAAACGCTTAGGCTGCACCAAACACCTACTAAAGCTCAGTCAGAAAAACACACCAACAACCTTATCGACGATCCAGCAAACACTTCAGTGTATCACAGCAAACACACCCCAACATCCTAGTATGTGTTTACTTTAAAGCTGTGTTCGGTGATTTATTTTTTATTTTTAAACTCAGGACACTTTTGAAGTATTTGGTAATGTTTCTGCTCATGTTCTAGAAGCTTCAGTAAAATACCCCAGGCTCTGTGGTCTCCCATGCTCTGTACACAGGAGGAACAAAACCCCCCAAATGTGGACCACCGAAATCCAGCCAATCAGTACAAGGAACATGTCTACTTGTCAATTCAGAAAGCTCCGCCTCTTTCACTAGCACTCATGTGTGGTCATCCGAAGCAGTCTGTATGCATGTGTTTTGGGGGAGTGGTTTTGTGTTAAACACTAGATATCTCTGAGCTCATTTGTTCATTATGTCTTCATGACAGGAAGTGATAAGGCATCAAACATAATTAAAGAAATTTCCAACAAACCGCATGTAGAATTAGGCAGCGTTTTATGGAAAGATACAAAGATTTAATTTGTAGATATTTATTTATTTGTCAGTGTTTTCGATCAACAGACATCGCTGTTGGAATTGATTTATTTATTCATTTATTTATTTGTTTGTTTGCATACTTTTAAAGTAATTTTAAATCATTTTGTTGTAATTGATAGATTTTCTAATTTATTTGCTAGTTTATTTATTTAGTTGTTTGTTTGTATTGTGCAATTAAAAGACATCTTTGTTAGACTTTATTTATTTATTTATTTATTTATTTATTTATTCGTTTTCTTTTTGTTTTGTATGTTTGTTTGCATTTTGCCATCAACAGACATCATTGCTGGGGTTTGTTTGTTTGTTTATACATTTGTTTGCATTTTAAAATTAACAGACATCATTATTTATTTATTTATTGTTTGTTTGTTTGTTTGTATTTTGCAACTGATTGACAATTCTTGGAATGTATTTATTTAGTTTTTTTGTTTGTTTGTTTGCATTTTGCCATTAACAGGCATCACTGTTGGAGTTTGTTCATATGTATGTATGTATATATATAATGTATGTATGTGTATATATATATATATATATATATATATATATATGTATATATATATATATATATATGTTTTTCCTTTATAACGGTACAAAATAGTTTCTTTGAAGGCATATTTGAAGATGATTCATATAGAAATATTCGAATAAAGAAACAATCTATTTTTACAAATGAATCAAATTTGTGGTGCTGGCGCTCACCAAAACAGTAGCTCTCTCTCTCTCTCTCTCTCTCTCTCTCTCTCTCTCTCTCTCTCTCTCCAGCAACCTCAGGTGTTCAGTCTGTCTATCGAACACTCTCTCTCTCTTTCTCTCTCTCTCTCCAGCAATCTCAGGTTTTCAGTCTGTCTATCAAACACTTTCTCTCTCTTTCTCTCACTCTCTCTCTCCAGCAACCTCAGGTTTTCAGTCAGTCTATTGAACACACACACTCTCTCTCTCCAGCAACCTCAGGTTTTCAGTCAATCTATCGAACACGCTCTCGCCTCTCTCTCTCTCTCTCTCTCTCTCTCTCTCCAGCAACCTCAGGTTTTCAGTCAGTCTATTGAACACGCTCTCTCTCTCTCTCTCTCTCTCTCTCTCTCTCTCTCCAGCAACCTCAGGTTTTCAGTCAGTCTATTGAACACTCTTTCTCTCTCTCTCTTGCCCGGCTGTCTGGGTGTGTGCTTGATTGTTAATTTAAGCAAGTGCCTTGTGCCATGGAGAACTGGTTGTGGGGTTAGCGCTCTTGAAGACTCAGGCCACTGGTGGTGTGTGTGTGTGTATGTGTGTGTGTGTGTGTGTGTGTGTGTGTGTGTGTGTGTGTATGTGTGTGTGTGTTGTATATTTAGGTAAAGCCCCGGCCGTGGGTTGGTGTGGTGTAGGAGGGTCGGGTGGACGAGCCCATCTGGGGAGCTGAATTGTAGGTTGCCTGCTTGCTCTGAGACTTAAACTATGATAAGTAATGAGAGTGGTGCGGCCCGAAATAGACCCCCCCTCCCCGCTCTGTGGTCCTGCCTGGCCAGCTCCATGCTCCCTCCTGCCTCCTCCACTCTGGTTAGCATCCTGGCTAAATTTGTTTGTCGTGCTCCTGTAATTAAGACTCTGTGTGTGTGCGTGTGTGAGAGAGAGAGAGAGAGAGAGAGAGAGAGAGAGAAAGAGTTGGAGCTTTTCGATACACGCTGGCAGCTGGCTTTGAGTCCTAACTTGCCGCCTCCCGGAGGACGCCCATGTCCTGGACTGTATGATTAGCTACAAGGTGCTATTTCGTGGTGCATGCGAGTGTGAGTGCATGTGTGTGAGAGCGTATTGTGGCTCTTTCTAACAAATGAGAGTGTGTTCGCAGATGTTTGCTAATGAACGAAATGTAGTCTCGTTTTAATTCCGATCCACAAATTAAATGAGGGCAGGGTCAAACTTTAGGATACTTTAAGGATTCCAGTTTGGCCTGCATTCTCCTCGTCTTCGTCCTTGTTGTCCGCCTCCTCCTACTCCTCCTTCTCCTCTATCCTCCGATCTCTTCTCCTCTTCAGGTCTGTAGGCTGTTGTAAAAAAAAAAACAAAAAAAAAAAAACAAAACATCAGAGCGATATGAGCTCAGCACTTCACTCTGTCCTCCGAGTTCACTACACCACGGCCCCCACCTCCCTGAATCATATATTATATAAGAGAACATAAGTCACCTAAATATACCTACACATACACCACATTGAACATCTCCTAATCTCTCAAGCGCTCACACCTAACCCAGTTACATACAAAAATCCTAATGTCCTACTGGATTTTACACTAGATATGGAGCCATAAGCCAACATTCACACATTGGAAAACTCTTCTGCGATTCACATCGCAGTCAAAAACCGCACATCGTAAAAATAACCTTCGTTTTAAGGACGCGTAATGTGATCGACGACAAAGTTCTGTCAGTGTCTCAGAAAATCCCTACTACCACACTTATCTAAAAGCCTCAGCATATGATTACGCCACAGATGATGGCAAAACATAAACAAACTATGCTAACGGACAGGGGGGAAAAATCCTTATTACCTCAAGTTCACTTTCTTTCACTTGATTTCCAGCTCACGCTGACTGATGACGTAAATAGAACATAGTCGTCTTCTTTAATCGTAGGTCTATCATTAGATGATCTTCATCGTATAATCTGACATGGAGAACACATATTATTGATCGCACATCATCGTCTGTTAAAGAACATCGTGACGAGTAATTATCTTATCCGGCTTTTACATTAAAGAGGAACAAATTTCTCAGCAAAACACGTGTTATATTATAATATAGAGCAAAACGGAGCAATACAGCCCGTCTGAAACACTCCGCAGCACCTAAATCCCTCCTGCAGGGCTCACTTTGCACTTTGCACACAACCTCTGACCCAAAAAGGCAGCCAGACTCATAATGAAAGGCTTCCTCTAACCCAAAGAAACCATCTTGTTTTCCCCTCGGCTGCTCCAGCCCAGGCCGACCTCACCAAGCTCCTGTCCTCACACAACACAGGTTCACTGCTTTGGCCTTTTCTTAGCAACAGACTCCTGGCCTTGAGACATTTAGGGCCAGATGTACTAAACAGTTCTAAAAAAAAATAAAAATTCTGCATGAAAGATCTGGTGCTTTATGTAAGCTTCTCGTCCTCGTATGTACGCGTTTTGAAAGAGGATTGCAAAAAAAAAAAAAAAAAGGGTGGAGAAATGGAAAGTGCTGGTGATTACATATTCTGTGTACTAAAAAAAAAATTTGTCCCAGAAGCAGGTGTAAATCAGCGCCATAAGTGTTTTTAAAGCAGAACTGAGCTACTTTAGGAGTGCATTCTCGTACATATTTTTAATTTATGGCCAGATTTTTGATAATATGAAACCATTTTAGGACATATTCAGGAAAATTACATGTTTTGATACTGCGTTTTTTAAAAAATCAGGCTTCTTTTGTTATGAAGATCTGGCAACCCTGGTCATAGCAGATACAGGTCATAAGTTTACATACACTTTGCAGAATCTGCAAAATGTTAATAATTTTTTTTTTCAATAAGAGGAGTCATAAAAATTGCATTTTGTTTTTTATTTAGTCCTGTGCTGAGTAAACTATTTCACATAACAGATGTTTACATATAGTCCACAAGACTCAATAAGAACTCAATTTACACAAATGAAGCAGTTCACAAAAAAGCTTACATACTCTTGATTCTTAATACTGCATGTCGTTACTCAGGTGATGAACGACTATTTTGTGATAGCTGTTCAGGAGTCCCGTGTTTGCCCTAAACAGCGGCTATATGATGTTAAGATCCGTCTTTTCCACACTGAGGAAGACTGAGGGACCCGTACACGACTATGGGGGGGGGGGGGCTTGGGGGGTATGTAAACTTTTGAACAGGACGATCGGTGTACACTGTTATTACTTTGTTTAAACATCTTTTTTTTCATTTAGCTATATAAGATATTTACATGTTTCCCAGAAGACAAAATAATAACAATTTCCACCAATCATCCTGTTCAAAAGTTTACACCCCCCAGGCTCTTAATGCATCGTGTTGCCTGCTTGAGAATCAGTGAACGTTTGCGCCTTCAAATCAATTCCTTACGTCTAACATGCATTTATACAAAGTATTACTATTACTCTGTACATATCCATCTTTTCATTACGACCTGTCAGTGATTAAATTGCACGTTAGCCGTTTTAATGCCCACGTTAATGTTAGCAAGTGTTCACTAATTAGTCCTGACATTAGTCTCTTTATTAATTTAATACGAACTCATTAATTAACACATTATCTTCGTTAATGAACTTGCAAGACTGAACTGTGGTTGACATTTTCCACTTTACGCTGGCTTTTAAACCTCGATTTGTGCTTTACACAGAGAGCACGATGAGCTACAGCCTGGATGTTCATGCTAGCATCTTACAAGTCATGCATGCCGCTTGTAGTTTGTCGCTATGCTTTACATGGTATGTGCTAGGCTTTGTCCTACCTTTGTTGGCAAATTAGCAAAGCAAGCTAACTGTACGAGCTATGTACACTCACCAGAGGCACCAATGATCTCTGCTACTTCCTTCCAAGCTTTATTTTTCTTCATAAAGTCTCTACACATGTTGAACAATAATGCCATACCTAATTTACACAGAATGGAAAAAATCAAGTGTATGTATTATATGTATATATTATTACTATATATTACAACCACAATGTGTATTAAACTCGCACACAAAATACCTGACTTGTCCAACAATTAAAGGTACATAATTTTCCACTTACCTCATTTACAGTTGATTAGCCAAGGTACGCCTAATAAGGGTAACATGTAGGGGTCAAAAAGTCTATAACTGCCAGCTTAGCGTTGTGCTAACCATGGTTTTGCATAGTCATACCATTCATGCAAAATATAATCAAATTTTGTCCATTTTCCACATATCAGCGCAACCTAGGGTGCCAGAAACTTGAGGCAATTGTGTAATGATTTACATTTTATATTACCATCGAGTACTTGCATGCTTTAGCTTGGTATCAGTGGGGGGAAAAAACTAGCAAAGCAAACATGTCTTGGCAGACTGAGTTGATTTGATGTGAGGGGGAAATATTATGGATTTTAAATTTGGACACATTTTCCTTTAAGGAAGGTCTGACCTCTCTCTCTCTCTCTCTCTCTCTCTCTCTCTCTCTCTCTCTCTCTCTCTCTCTCCAATGCCACTTTACCCTGAAGAAAAAAAACATGCCTGCATTAGCTACAGCTTCAGGGTATCTTTTTTTGTTTTGTTTTAATCCCTGTCTTTTAAAACTCGACTTAATTGTGAACCACCTTTTCAGCACAAATTCCCCTGAAAATACGTTAAGCCTGTTTCACCTCATCAGATAAAAGGGTTTGCACTACACAGCTAGTCTACGGTGATGACAAACGCTCAATGGCTAGAGTAACTATTTAGGTAACATTCTAGCTAGTTAGGTTATGCTAACATTTGCTTGCTGGCAGTCGAATTTAGCTTTTTGTGTAGAACATAAAAACTTAAATGCACTTAACCTTATTAATTTCTATATCTTCAATTTTGACTCTAATCCACACCCAGCAATATGGGTAGAGCGTAAAAGCATGTAGACCATGTGTTATTTCTTTGTCTACTCTGAGAGCATCTAATTTTCTATGGGAATCGCCTAATTCACATCAAATCTGTATTTCCGAGATGAAAATTTTTGAAATTTGTATTTCTGATCTGAAAAAAAAAAAGAACTGATTAAATTTCATATTCATGTATCATATCAGTACCATGCTCTATACTTTTTAATGTTGAATTGATTGAGTGTACACTCTCAGAAATAAAGGTACAAAACTGTACTTTTCTTTGTCGTACCATCCAGGGGAGATCTTTTGTACCTCGAGTATGTATGTATGCATGTATCTTTTACCTGGGAAGGTGCATGTGGCGTACCTTTAATTAGCTTTTAGAGCAAAGTGTTCTCTAAGGTCCAGTTGTGTACTTTGAATTATTTCTGAAGGTATAAAGATACATACTAAACGTAGAAAATGTATGTCCTTGATAGTTCCACAGGAACGAGAAGGTAAAGTACAGTTTGGTACCTTTATGGTTTCATGCTCCTTATGCAATGCAATGCATTGTTGCTGATCATGACACTCGTCTGCTACCATACAGTGAGCAAATCATAAAAACCACGGGAGCAGTCTGAGTCGAGACACTTCCTAGAGTAACCGGAGCGAACAGTGCTTTGCAAACCACGAGTCCGTTTCGTTTTGGCATTGTGATGAAAGTAGCGAAGGGAGAGGCAGAGTAGTCCGTTTTGCCAGCGGGAGGTTTTGGCGACAGCCGCCAGAGGCTGTGCCCAAGAGCTCAATGAGGGTCCGAGCTGCCACACCCCGTTGTGCCCGGCGAGGCCCAAACACATGCATCTATTTAAGTCCCTCAACACCACCACGGCACTCATGGCTGCCTCTACCACTGACCTCCTCTTTCTACCACGGGCCACTGGCAGCCACCAGGGGTGATTATAGTCCGGATATAGCACTACATCATATGAGACCTGTGGTTCCCTGTCCCAGTCCTGGAGTTTCCCTGCTTTAACGGACTCGTTTCAAGTTGTGAATGGCCTGTTAATTTGCTGATCAGTTAACTCAGGTAGCACCTGTAGTCCTCAAATCCTGGATTTTGACTTATGAGAATTGAATTTTGTATGCTCTGACATAAGAGTAAAAAAAAACAACCCTGCAAATAGAAAAAGGTTTATTCAGCTTATTCAGTCATAGTGTTACTGAATCTGTTTTGGCAATTCATTAAAGGTGCAATCAGTAATTCTTTAATCAGAAATCTTTTTGCAAAATGTGGTGAAGTTCTCCTCACATCCCAAAGGTGTTAATTATGAGTTTATTCAACTGTTTTTGCAATTCACTAAAGGTGTGATCAGTCACTTTTAATGAACTTTTTCTGTAACATTCGGTGAAGTTAGCGACAGCCGTTCAGTTATTAATTGCTGAGCGCTTTGGTGGGCCTGGCACTGTACACAGGAGGAAAAACACAAATGATGTGGACCACCAATATCCAACCCAATAGGACAAAGTGACGCTACTATAAACTCTGCCTCTTTCACTAGCATTAACCCTAGACTAACTTATTTCACCCATTTTCTTCTCTGAGTAGACATACCATCAATAAGGAATAAAACCCCTGGGAGCATGCTGTTATAGGAAAATAATTGACAATAGGATGGTGTGATGAAGCAGGGCCACCTTAAAGTTGATTATTTTTCTATAACAGTATATCCTGAAGCGTTTTATTCCCCTTAAACACAGCAATTCTACAGCTGTAACATCCATCCTTCCATCCATCCATCCATTTTCTGCACCGCTTATCCTACACAGGGTCGAAGGAAGCCTGGAGCCTATCCCAGGGGACTGGGGGCACAAGGTGGCGGACACCCTGGACTGGCACACACATTCACACATCCATTCACAGCTGTAACAATTTTTATTTATTAAAGAATGCCATGTTGTACTTTATATCAATGTTGTGGAAGTTCTGTGACACATCATAAATAAATCTCCTTACATTTGCTCATGACTTGATTGGTTAAAAACTGTTAATAATGTCTAATAATTTCACACACAATAAAAAAACACACTCTGAGTATGCAGAGCTTGGTAAATTAAGCACACAGTACAATACATGGGGGGAAGAAAAAGCCAAAAAAAGCAACAACAAAAAACCCCCGAAAAACCCAAGACAATTTATACAGGACATGGTGAATGATCTGGAACATCTGCCTAATCAGAATTTCTTCTAAATCGAACAGTTTTAATCTCTTCAAGAAGAAAAACAAAAATTACTCCATTCGAGGGGACAAAAAGAACACGTTATCGATCAGTGCAGTCAGAGATGTGGTGAGATTGCTGGGTAAACTTCCTGTAAGCAAACCCACATTAACGGGGCAATGGTACAACCAATTACTTTCATAAGGTTCTACTGTCAATCTGCATCACACATCCTGCCAGCAGAACAAGAAAAACACAGCACCACAGGCCGAGAAACAACTCAGAAACGACTCGTCAGCACAAATACGGCATGGGTAATTTACAAACCCAATTATCGAGCGACTGTTGCTAAACATAAAGATTACCCTCCACAAACAGTGACAAAATAATGAAGGATTTTTACAAAGACTGTTTTTTTCCTGAAGGCAAGATGGCTGCCATGACGATTTTTCAATATTCCTCATCGAGTTTGTGACACCAAGATTGAATTGATGAGGCTAAGCAGATAAATGAGCAGCTATTGTCCAGACACAAGCGTCGCAAATTTCATCCCTATGGCTCCGTGTTTTACACGAGAACGATCAGTCGATGTGTTCTGTTCAGAAAAACGCGTGGAATACAGGGTATAGGTTTAAAGGAACGAGAACCGTACGAACTTCCTTTAACTGTTAGCGGCATTTCAAAATTCAAGAAGGAAACACGAGACAACAAACTGACTTTATTTTGACTGGAGTTGAGGAGAAAAAAAAAAAGGAGAAAAAAAAAGGAGGAAATTGCCAGTTTGGTGAAAGTATTTCATGCATGCTAAATTTCTACACAAAATTATCCTACAGGCTTTCTTTCACGTACCGTCCGTTTTCACTTAACAGCTACGATATTCAAAATTCAAAGAACCTTAAAACCAGGAAGTGACTCATAGATACATTTACATTTATTTACATTTATTCATTTAGCAGACGCTTTCATCCAAAGCAACTTACAAATGAGGAAATACAAGCAAAGCGATATATCAAGCAGAGAACAATAGTGCTACCGTACAAGATCTTTTAATTGAGTTCTAGATAAAATATTTTATTGGGAGACTTTGAGACATGTTTCAAACTACAGTGATTGGAAATGTCTGATTATACAGTATATCTGTTTTTAACTGTCAGTATGTTAATATATTGATACAGTACATCACGGGTGTGTCCAAATTTTTTTCAAAGGCGACCAGATTACTTCACATCAGAATACCCGACCCGGACCAGTCACCAAAATATTATTTTAAAGCTCCAATATAGTGAATACATTTTAGTGAATAACTGCAGCAGGGTATCACCTGATCACCTGACAGCTGTAGCTGTGACACACGAGACGATACTCGTAAATGCGTGGATCTTTTCGGGACAGATGACATCGGACTCTTTTAAGGATTCACGAAAGGTTTTCTATGCTCAGTGGTGTATAAGCTCTAGTAATGTTCTTGGCCTACTCATCCTCTGAATATTTTTTTTGCATTACACGTGATTTCATAACGTTTCATGCTATTCATTTCCTTAATTACACACATTTGCTATGTGCATATTCTGGTTTTGAGATTACTCCTTCTCAATGTTAACTTTTTTTGTCTGTAGCCATGACTAAATATCATTAAGTACATCAATATGCAGGTGTAGTAACACTAAGACACACTTCTGTAAGGAATAAATCACTCATGGGCATGCCGTTAGAGAAAGATTAAAGTGTGATAAAGCAGAGTTACCACCCTGAAGTGAATTATTTTCTTATAACAGTGCATACAGAAGTGTTTTTATTCCTCTTATACCACAGTAACAGCTTGACACATCGTACTGTCTGTTTATCCGTTTATAGTTACATTTAATGTCATCAAGCCAGTCTCACTTACATTATAGCAGTTCTAAAACAGTCGCTCTCATACCAGTCTCTCTTTTTTCTCTCTATAAATTAACAATACAAAGCTTAAAAAATCAATAAAAATGCAGGTCGTCGTGTTACCGAGGAATTGCGATCCTCCTCCCCGAAGACTTTCCTGTGTGAGTCTCCCAAAGCGCTGACACTGGATACTCCTTACGTGTAGCATCCATCATACAAATAGGTTCCTGTGATTGAGGAACTATTCTGTTCCTCATTCTACTGTATAGCAACATAGTTGCTCTGAACTGTTAATATAGAAACGATAACGTCTAAGAACGTGCGTGTTAATATAAACCTGTGGTTTGAATGACATCCAGATTTATAGAACAGTTTCTGACCGTTCGGAGTGAAAGGGGTTTAATCAGAAGTTGAGGAAAACGGAGGAGGCGAGTAGGAGGCATGAAGCTGTGAGGATGTGCGCCGTGAGAGTGTGTTTCATAAACGCCGTGTGTATGGCAGTGATGGAGAGGCGATGGGTGCAGCTCCAACCAGTGGCATGAGCAATTGGCTAACAACCTCACGTATGCAAGTTGAGACACGAGACAGCATGATTGTGTGTGTGTGTGTGTGTGTGTGTGTGTGAGGTGGGCTGAATCTTCCCACCTACCCTGCCATGAAGTGCGAGAGAAAGTGAGATCCAGTGGGGTAGAGAGAGGGAAAAACAGGAACGAGAGATGGAATATAAAGAAGGGAAAGGAGTGCAAAAAGAGGAGCATGTGGGAGAGACAGAGAAGAAGGGGGGAAAAACGAGATGGAGAGGGATGTGTGTGTATGTGAAAGTGTGTAGGAGAGGCTAGGAAAAACATTCTGGCTTGGCAGAGATATCACAGGAGCCAGAGAGAAAGAAGGAGAGAGAGAGAGAGAGAGAGAGAGAGAGAGAGAGAGAGAGAGAGAGAGACAGGGGAGGGGGAGGCATCTCAATATCTGAGTATGTGGTTAGATCACATTCCTCTCCTTGCCTTCTCATGCAGTAGGCTTGGAGGCAGGGAGGGAGACGGACGGATAGACAGACAGACAGACAGACAGATAGAGAGATAAACAGAAAGAGAAAAGAAGGGGAGGGAGAAGCGAGTGAGAGGAGGGGAGTTGGCATGAATCAGTCAGACCACTCCAGGTGTGTAGCCTTGGCACTGCCTCGCCCTGAGATATAATGTACTGGGACTAGGAAATCTCTCTCTCTCTCTCTCACACACACACACACACACACACAAACACACACACACACACACTGTATTTTTCTCACTGTTGTACACGCCCAACAAATCCCTGAATTTTTCTTTTTCTCTTTTATTAAGATAGTAAAAGAAATAATTAATTTGCTTAATATATGAATATACAGCGAGTGAAAAAGTTTACACCCCCTCATGGTTTCAGTGAATTTCTTAAATAAATGCAGGAACATCTGCAAAACCTGACACGCTGAAAACCTTTGGTCCAAATGAATTTTCTTTCCATACATGTCACTCATTTCAGCCTGGTTTTAGGAGAAGGATAAAATCCTGAGCAAAGCCCTGGTGGACTGTGCTAACTGCCCAAAATATATTGCTAACAATTTGAATACCATTCCCATTTTTCTTCTGACTTGCCACTTTTTGAACCACCCTCCATACTGATTAACCTTGAGATACAATATCTCCTCATTCCACACACACACACACACAAGTGTGTGCACGTACACCAATTTATTCTTGTGTATGTAAGGGTTAATCTGAAATAGTTACCAAGGGCATGAGTACTTAGCCACAATACAAACATGCCATGAGGTGGGCGGCGGCTGAGAGATCGAGGTTTTGCCGTAAACGGCTGGTAAACATGTCTCATACACCTCGGCTCGGTAGGATTTTAAAAGTGCGGACCACACCTTTAATCAATAGTTGCGTGAGGAATAATTGCGACTGTAAGTAGGGAGTTAAGTCGGAGAACCTGAGGACGGAGTTCTGTCTGTGTGGAATCTGCTTTTCATACATCATGTCACATCTCAGGCAATAATTTCAAAATAATACTGTGCTACTACTTTTAATAGCACAGCACTGATTGGTCACAAGGTGTTGATTCATTTTCTAATGGACATTGTTGGAATTTTAAAATTTTCTGTAAGGAGTTGTTAATTTAACGTTCGTGGAAGGAGTCTCCAGTGTCAGTGCTTTGTAACAGTTTTTCCACAATAGGAAAATCTCCAGGACGCGGGACGTTGCAATTCTTGCTTAAATATAACTATAAACATGTAAATAGTGTTGTTTTTAAAATAAATAAATAAATAAACAAACAATTGTACTCATTGGCAAATTGCTGTGGTTTAAGAGGAATGAAACACTTCAGGATGTGCTGTTATTGAAAATTAATTAGCGTCAGGGTGGTAACAGTAACTATGGTGTTTTGAGTAAAACCAGCTGCTTGGGTTTTTTTTTTTTTTGCGAAAGTGCAAAAGTGATCAGTATTTTTAACACAGCTGTGTTTGTCTCTGGGTGTGTCTGAGGTACAGAGCATCCTGATCCACTTGCCAGAGGTCAACCCGTCTCCTGAGAGACTCAACCCTCTGCTCAAAGGAGTTAAATTCAGTTAGGAGCTCCGTGACATCAAATCGCTCAGTTGTTAACACACAGCGCTCCAGTTTTGTTCAGAATATGGGTTATGTGCTAAAGCTAATGTGACATGATGCCAGATAAACACCTGCACTTAACGAATATCATAGTGTACACATGCCGTTATTCAGAATGAATATAGAAACACCTAGTAAAGAGATTACAACATCTGGAATAAAACAGAGAAAGACCGAGGAAGCTCGTGTGAGGTGTGTATCTGAGCACACACATACATCTCACATGATTATGTAAGGAATATGTGATTAGGTGTGAAAAACATGTGAAGGTGCAGTTCAACATGTGCTGAAATGGCATGTATGAACTCGAGTGACCACTCGATATCATGTGAATATGTGTAAAAATATCACACGTGAAAATAAACGAATCGTGTGTAAAAAGAATTCACCTGAAAATGAAGGAAGCATGTGCCAAAAAGACTCCCGTGTGAAAAGAAATGTCATGCGGGGGAAAAAACGGAAAAAAAAAGTAAATGAATCACTTGAGAAAAAAAAATCACATGAAAAATAAATGATTCGTGTTTAAAGAGAATCACGTGAAATGAATCCTGTGTAAAAACAATCGTGAAAATAAATGAATCATGTAAAAAGAATCACACGTAAATAAATGAATTTTTTTTACACATGAATCATGCGTGGAAATAAATGAATCAAGTGTAAAAAGAATCACATGTAAATAAATGAGTCAGCAGTGAAAATAAATGAATCGCTTGCCAAAGAATCACGTGAAAATAAACTAATTGTGTGCAAAATGCATGAGTCGTGTGTAAAAAGAATCACATGTGAAAATGACTGAATCACACGTAACAAGAATCATGTGGCAAATAAATGAATCGTGCAAAAAGAATCACATGAAAATAAACGAATCACATGGAAATAAATGAATCATGTGTAAAAAGAATCAGAGAATCGTGTGAAAATGAATGAATCACGTGTAAATTGTCAAATGTAAAAGATTCAAGACATTTTATTTCATTGGAAATCAAATCAAAATCTAATTAGAAAATCTTAAATACTAATTAAAAATTTCCCCCCCAAATTCATCTGCCTTTATAAAGCACAATTTATGCTCAAAATCATAGAGCATGATAGTACAAAGATACAACTTTTTTAAACAAAGAGGTACCTTTTTGGTGGAAAATTTTTTCCTTGTTCCATTTCTATTCCATGTAATAAAACAAGAAAGTCCAGAGGTTAAAAAAAAAAGAAAAAAGCTTTTAAATGGGAGTGTATGATAACAGGAAAGCACATTCTGATATCATAGGGACATTTTCTAGGTCCCCATGTGGAAAATGCTCTCTACCCTATAAGATCAAACCTGCAGAAATCTATAGATTTTCTTGAAAAGATTTTCACCGAGGTTGAGGTTTGAGGACAGTGTAGGCATTACATACAGAGAAGTACATGGTTAAGTGGAAACCCCCATCCCACCCCCTCTGTAAAAAACAGTAGAGTGTGTGCAGGTGTGTGTGCGCCGACGGACGTGTGTTACTGGGGTATGACAGGATGAAAGACACCGAGCGGCAAAGCGCGAGGAAGTGGTTCTTTCTGCCAATTCAGCTAAAAAGAGAGAGAGAGAGAGAGAGAGAGAGAGAGAGAGAGAGAAAGACAGTGAGAGAGAGAGACGGGTGGGAGGCGGGGGAGGTTGGGGGACTGGGCTGGAGTGATGATGTGCTAAGTGTCAAACCCAAACCTCACTTCTGATCAGATAGGTATGAATTTCCACAAATATGTAAGATTTTTAAGATGATATATATTTTTTTAAAACCGCTGAATGAATCATTCTCTGATTTATTTTATTTTTTTCAAATAGCACCATTTTTTTCCTAATTAGCTTCCGCAGTTAATAAGGTTGATCAACTTTACAAACAAAACAACACAAAGCAAAGCTAAATAAATTCACCTTGCAACAGAAACAGTACCCTCTCTAGGGTGTTGACCTGCCTCGTGCCCCTGAGTTCCCTGGGTTAGGCTCTAGGCTCCCCCTTGACCCTGTGTAGGATTGATAGATGGATGGATGGATAGATGGATGGACAGAAAACAGTGTGTTAAAGGCGACCTGTCTAGTCTGTCCCTTAATTACTGACATCACTTATTCCGCGAGCAGGTGAAACGAACCGATCCAGTCCCCTGATATCAAACCGTGGCCTAAATGATTAGGCTGACGTAACCCCGGTGTAATCTAGATGTCTAAATGATGGAGTGTGCGTAGGCCAAATGAAACGCCAATGTGTGTAATGTGTGTAATGTGTTTGCAGCAGCCACTCGCTTCATTGTGAAATTATCTCTGTGGCTCACGCCTGTTTTCCCAATCTGCTTCTGTACAAAGCTCACACAATGCGAGCCCCACACCCTCTTCAGAAGCCACTTAATCGCACCACCCCAGCTGATAGCACCGCTCCCTTTACCTTACACACAGCGCTGAGTAATGTGCTGAGAACAAGCCATGGAATCTTTTCCTGAAGTCGTTCCTGAACTCCAAAACATTGGAGGAACCATGGTGAAATTTACACAATACACACACAGATTTACCGTAACGTCTGTCCGGTTGGTCCAACGTTTTCAGATCCCTATGCTGAAAAGTATTTTACTGATACTGATTTTGAGGTTTGGGACAGATTTAGGCTACAGTCGTACATGTAACGCGAAAGTGGCGTTTTCTGTAAAGAGATGCTTATTTAACGTTTATGGAAGGAGTCTACAGTGCCAGCGTTTTGCAACAGTATGTTTTCCGCCAGGGGAAAGTCTTTAGGAGTTTATGCTTTGTGTTTTTTTTTTTCTTTTCAATAACGGGACAAGCTGCATTTATTCTTTTGTTCTTATTAACTTCAAGAGAGAGAGAAAAAAGAAAGGCTGGTGAGGGAACGACTTTTTATATCTGTCCGTTCGTATCTGGAAAGGGCCGGCGTGGGTGCAGGTTTTCATTCTAACTAAGCAGAAGCCAAACTGCTGTGGTATAAGAGGAATAAAACACTTCAAGATGGGATGTTATTGGAAAAGAATAAAATAAGAAAATAATAAGTGTCCATCCGAAATTTTCGTTAGCGCGGTATGTCAAGAATGAGATTTGAAGGATTTATACAGTACGGATATACTATTGTAACCAGCAAATGAACTGATTACATTTCGTCAAGGGTCAAGGTCAAAGGAAGGTCAAATGACTGAAATAGTTTTTCTTCAATAGCGTCATTCCTGTTTGAAGTCCATGTTAGGTGTATTTCAGGTAAAAGCGTAGGCATCCTCGTTCACAACCTCAAGTACTACCTGTTTCACAGGGTCACGGGGAGTATGAAGCCTATCCCAAGGAACTCGGGGCATGAGGCAGGGGACACCCTGAGGCAGGGGACCCACATTCACACACTACAGGCAATTTGTAAATGCCAATCAGCCAAACAGTGCATGTCTTTAGACTGGGGGAGGAAACCTGCGTACACGGAGGAAACCCCCGAAGCACGGGGAGAACATGAACATGCAAATTCCACGCACAGGATAGAGGTGGGATTCGAATCCCCAACCCCAGAGGTATGAGGCAAGCATGTTAACCACTTATATTTTATTTTTATATTTGTAAGTCAGGTAATATGTCACATTGACATGACATCAAAATTGTATAAAAATAAAACTCTTGAAACTTGAAACACCTGTTGGAATACACTTTGCCTGCTAACACTTAGTTGGTCGGATTTCCCGAAATATTTACAACTTAGACGTTTAAACCTCCACAGTTACTGAAGATAAATGAACGAATGTGTTATAAAAGCCTTGCGTGAGCACACAATACGTTCCCACGTTAGCGAACGCCAACTTTATTGTTTGTATTTTGTATGAAACTGAAAAACTCCCACTCCGGTGACTTTTTTTTTTTTGCGACTTTTTAATCGATTAACCGTCATGCAGAGGTTATGAACCCTACACTTATGTGCATATACACACTGTACACAATGTGCTCGCATAGATGCACATGCATAACTCACTTTCTGTCATTTTAATACCTTTGACACTTTATTCCACATGACACTATATGCATCTAGCTTACTTACTGACGTACAGATAAGTGTGTGTTGTTAGTATTTGGTGTCTGTAATGTCTTGTGTGATATCTGTATGTGTTGTCTGCTGCTGTGACAAAAAATCTATCTATCTATCTATCTATCTATCTATGTATCTATCCATGCACATGCACATGCACATGCACACATCCTGTTTTTTACTGTATATTTCTCTTTCCTTTGACCAAAGAATCAGTTCAGGTGATAAAGAATAATAATAAAAATATAATTAATAATACTAATAATACTAATAATAATAACTGTCAGAAATTTTTCTCTCAATTTGCTGAATTCTCATAAATTTGATGGTTATATTATTATTATTATTATTATTATTATTATTATTCATTTTATTTAAAAAAAAAAAAAAACATTTTCTGTGCTATATTGTGAATATGAGTGTGATTGTCTTGCTGCAGGTTGTAGGTGCAGGTACACTGGTAGTGCATGTGCATTTTGTGTGTGTATGTGTGTGTGTGTGTGTGTGTGTGTGTGTGTGTGTTACACTCCCAGCTCGACAAGCTGTGGCTCAGGTGGACGCTGCCAAAATACTTTCAGTGTAGAGGGAGGGCTGTAGGTGGGTGCACACATTTTGCTTGGTTCACTACACTGATCTCTCTCTCTCTCTCTCTCTCTCTCTTTCTCTCTCTCTCCTTGAATCAGTGACACACCTTCCTGCATGCAGCTCAACTCTTCTCCTTATCGCTCTCTCCGTCTGACGTTCACTCTCACTTTTGCATGCTTCAGAGGGAAGATAGCAGCGTGCTTCCTGACACTGACGGAACTCGACTCAGCCAGCGGCTACGAAAGGTCAGCAATCTCTCTCTCTCTCTCTCTCTCTCTCTCTCACACACACACACACACACACACACACACATTCTCTCTCCCTTTCACTTTGTCTGTAGGTCTCACTCTCACTCTTCCATCACTGTATATGCTGTTCTTATGCATGGACTTAGAAAGTATCAGTTGACACCAAACCGTCTAGAAGTTCACTTTAATGAGAGTGTTTACTCTGCTCTTGCAGACTGGTATTCCTGCCATCCTCTCTCTCTCTCTCTCTCGCTCTCTCTCTCTCTCTCTCACACACACACACACACACACTCTTTCTCTCTCTCTGTCTTTCTTCCTTTTTCTTTCTGTCTCATTACAAAGTCTAATACAGTAAAAGGATATGACAGGTCAGACGTAGTAGGTTATCTCCCTACTCTGACTCTGACAGAAACCCCTTTTTTTTTTTTTTTTTACAAAAAGTTTTTACGAATAAAGATTGATCAAATTGAGTAGCGAGAGCTTGAATTTAAGAACACTTCAATCTAAATCATGCTGCAGAATGCACCAGAAAAGGGTTTGATGACCCAAGCTGACCTTTATTTAAGCCAGTCATCCCAGTCATCCCATCAATGAATTCATTCACTATTCCTTCATTATTTTTCACTCGTTTTTCCAAAAAAGGTCAGCGCTGATTGTCTCGGAGCGAGTCGTAGGCCGTGCGTGTTTACTCGCAGCCATGGCGACTGTGACAGGAAAGTGAGAAAGTGTGAAAACCAGGGTGCATTTTGTCTTGAATACACTAGAGCAGGTGAATAGGCAGATGACTGGCACTCTCAATTATTCATCCGTTTTTATCGTGGCTCGGATGCAGCGCAGGGCCACAGCACTTCCGTACAATGTCGGGGAAAAAACAAAACAAATCGTTTTCAGATCGCAGTGTGTTTGAATTCTTCACACTGATTACTCAGCCACTGAGAGCTGCTGATGTGAACGCGTAACAGGAACAGTGTAAAGAGTTAAACACCTAAAGTTACGGACCCTCCCTGTGATAGAGAGGGAACGAGAGAGAGAGAGAGAGGGAGAGGGAGAGGGTTATACGGGGATAGGCACCACGCCTTTGTCTTCTCAGTCACTAGGACAAGGTTTATCGAAGTTGAACCTGATCCGAGGGAGTCTTTTGTTACAGCCTGGATACTTTTACATTGGCGTGTTCACAAACATTTCAGGAGTAGCCTCCTTCTATTTGCTTTCCTCGGGGGGGGTGTGGGAAAGAGGCAGGCCTCACAATGCTCCAGATCCGGCTACACAATTCTCCACTGGCTCTATCTGCACCGCTGAGTGACTGCAAAACCCCCACTCAAACACACTCAAACACACACACACACACACACATACACACACAAGATTGTTCAGATGATATCGCTTGGTTTTAAGGCCTGGCCAATTTGTTACTGATGATCTATCTGAGGTCATGGAAAGAAAAAGACATTACCTGTTCTAATTGATTCCTTTCAAAAACAGATATGAATTGTACAAAGACAGCATGCAGTGAATTTTGAAGAACATCCGAGAACTGAAAGAGAAAGGCAATATTTTTGACAAAATAAGCGTAGATAAGCGACATGAGGTCTCCTGAGAAAAGAGAGCATGTAAAGTTCAGTTCACTCAGCACGAGAGAGACATCAGAAGGTGAATGTGGGTGTCTGACAGGCAGTGGTACAATGAGAACAAACAAACTGAGTTCCCATCAGCTTATCACCGACGATCTCAGATGATAGCCATGGATAAGCAAGTGGATTGTTCATAGTTTTAATGCAAATCGGTTTCCTGGTGTCTGCGACACATTGAGGTTTGACTTTTACTGGATAAAAAACTTTTACCATTGAAACACTTTCTGCTTGTTTGCTTTCAGGCTCTTTATATAAACGGCAGCTGATAAAGCACTAAACGCTCACGTCCTCGCGGTCTCGGCGTCATTTCTCGCACGTTATATACTGTATTAATGAACCGTATCAATTGTAATATTAGGACTTGCTGCTTAAAACTTGGCAGGATGAATATCAACATGAGTTTGGCTGAGCAAATGTGTGTGTGTGTGTGTATGTGTGTGTGTGTGTGTGTGTGTGTGTGTGTGTGTGTGTGTGAGTAAGCACTGGATGGGTAAGAGGCAGTAGAAACGTGTCGTGGCTCTGAGCTTCGCCAGCTCATTGACAACAGAGAGCATTTGTGGGGATTTTACAAACACACACAAACACAAACACAAACACAAATACACACCACATACCACACACTAAACCTCTGTCACGATCCAGCCAGCTCATACCGAGCACCATCAACCCACCGCTCACAGTTTCTCCTTCCACCTTCCTTTACTGTCACTGTTTTTGTAGTAAAGTGGAGTTTTAGAGCGGCCTGTGATGTACCTGCTTCTATATTTACTCGAAAAAGATAGACTTTGTACTTGTTTATATGTACTTCTACATCCTTACAAGCACTTACACAAAGTTTGTCGGAAATGTCGTGCGTAATGCACTTTTATTACCTATTATGATTGCGTATGTGCAGTGCAGTTACTCCCTGAGTCCTTCCGATCAACTTTAAACTAAATCAATCATTCAATCAATCAATCAATCAATCAATCAATAATCTGGGTTGTTTGGGATACGGGAGTTATGTTAAAGGTTAGAATGGGGCGACACTAGCCAATCGTGAGCTCACGTATGCGGAAGAGGACGGATAGCACTTTCCTTCCTGTGAAAAGACAAGGTGGGTTGGCTTCATGTGTTTCAGAGGAAGCACGTGTTAGCTTTCACCTTCCCTGCTGGTGTCGTACGATAGCACAGAGCTGGCTGGTGGTTGGGAATTGTTCAAGACCAACAATTTGAGGTGAATCTGGGGGGAGAGGTTAGAGTTCTTAAATTTTCTTACGATTTTATTCGCATGATTTTGGACAAAATGCAGTCACAGCACCTTGGTCGAATTCGAACAAATTGCTTCATTTAAATAGTGTGTATTTGGAGTGCAGTAAAACAGACGGTACGTTGCTTAGCTAGCAATGTTTTCATCAAATTTTTGGTGGGAAAATTTGGTTGCAGACAAAACAAAGGTTAAATGAATAGGTGATAAAAAAATCTCACTAACCAAACAACAAAACAAAAACAAAACAAAACAAAAAAGAGTCCACGTGAACCAGTGTAAATCAACAGGTTTTATTAATCCAGCCAATGTATTAAGACAACCACCAAGATTATAAACTTTTTATTTATTGTACTAATAGCTTTGATTGGTAGAATTTTTTGTCTTTTTAACCCTTTATACTCTCAGGATCATAATTAGATAATGTTCCTATTAGTTTCACTATAGTTGCCGTAAAAGTCACGAAAGTTACTGAATACTATGCTTTAAGGCTAATAACTAAGTGCTTAAGGGGTTAACGGTTGTCAGTCATTGTGTAAAAAGGTAAACGTTTTAAGCGATAGTGCAAAAAGGGGGTGGAAAAGTAGAACGACAGTTTTTGAGCCAATTTTTGTCTCTCGTTTTTTAAACCAGAAAGGTAGTACTGTACAGTCTTATAAAAAGGGTTCTTCTAGGGTTCTTTGGCTGGATAATAGTCCTGGAGTTCTAAAGGGCTTACACACTGAAAGGTTTTGTATTCCTTGTTGTAGGATTTTAAGCAGACGCGTTAAAGTTTCCGCATAAAGCGAGAGACAGAAACCAAAGAGAGCCTATAGGGTGCTAAGTGGAATATTTCTCTCAAAGAGTAGTAGCAATGCCGGGTTAAAACCCAGTTATCATGAACACTGCAGGGTGAGGGAAGGCGTTACCGTCATTACAAGTTTCCCTTGATTCACAAAGCTAGAACCGTACTATATCTAAATGTACTACTCATCTAAATAAATCCTCTGGCAAAAGTTAAAGGATATGGTTTCCGATTTTTCACTCAGTTTGAAGTCAGAAACTCTTCGACGTATTTAAAGTATTAGTGCCCTTTCACCAAGGAAGCAAGAAACATGGGGAGAAAAATATACTACAGCTAAATGACAACAGATTTATTGCTAATCACTTCTTAGCTAGCACGATAATGACTATACAAACTAGCTGAATGCTAATAGTTAGCTGTGACAATACAAATGCAAAGTGTAAGTACTTAGCTGTAATTCTCTGTGACTGTTTAGATTTGTTACCAATTCAAGTTTGCTAACAGGAGATCTACTGGTTGATGCTGACAAGTCACCTTAGGACTTGACCAATATATGATTATAGAGAAATGGCGTGATGCTTGAAAGTGAAAAGTATCAGACAAAAGAAAAGTAAAGAACAGATGTTTAAAAATTGAACTTAAAGTCGTCATACGGTTTCTTGTTGGCTAG